>NW_024387360.1:222864-293846 GCF_900408965.1 Simochromis diagramma
GGCCACACAACAGAGAAGAAAGCCGGCGGGGTCACAGGCGGGAGGTGGGGCCGGGCGGAGCGGCGAAAATGTGGCTGTGGACATGGAGGCAGAGAACAACAGAGAAGTAGAGGCGGCGGTCAGGGGTGGCAAGAGACTTGAATAACAAAGAGAGAATAACTTTTCTCTGCCCCCACAAACTCTGTTTTGAGGCGGGCAGCGTCGTAGAGTCTGTGTAAAAACTGCAAGTCATGATATTTATAGGTGACTTTTCACAATCAATGCAGAGCAGACGGCGCTGAAAGATGAGGCCACTTAGCCTGGCTCAAAGGAGGCAATCCCACGAGAAACTCCGCCCGGTAGCAAAAAGGCTACCCGAGGTTACAATAATAAGCATGGGAAGCTAAGATTACTCTTAAGCAATAACTTTTAAGGGCTTTATTAACTGCCTGGGGCTTGTTTTTTTGTTGCTTTTTGTGGGTACTCAACTGTTGAAAACGAAAGGACCTACAATTAACAGGCGTGGCCATACTTCAGAACTGAAAACCAGTGGCGGCTGGCCGCAGAGGGGGGGGAAACATCGGGAAATAAACTGAGCTACGTCTTTGAATTGTTTCCTTGTTTAAGTGTTTGGGTATGGAACGAGCTGGAGCGTTGGAGGGTCTTCATGAGCTGTGACTGATGCTGAGCGCTGCTCGGCAGCAGGTTATGTTGAGAGGGGACGCTCACGGGGGGGGATCTTCTGACTGTGAATTTTCCCCCCAGAGAGCCGAGGTTACCGGAGACATAAATAATAACACTTCACGATTCACATTGATCTGATTCGAATGATGCAATATCAATAAATTCTGGTTAATGGGATCCACAAAGCGTGTCAACGAAAGGCAGCGGGCGATCCGACGGCACGTGCACGCACATGCTGCTGAGAGCAGAGGTATCACAGGTTTCATCCCTCGGACAAAAATTCACTGAAGAGCAGCAGAAAAAGAAAACGACGCTTCACGTTTGAAGAACATCATGAGTTCTTTATCTACAGCTTTCAGTACCAATAATCAGCTATGTGCTGCAGGCCTTCAGGCTGCCAGTCGTTAAACCGTGACGGTAACGTCTGCGGACCCAGCAGTCCTACCTAATTATCTCCAACCTTCCTGTTTGATCGACTGCAAGCAGGTATCTGCTATAGAAAGTCAGGCCAGGAAAGCTGCTTTGTCTGTTTCCTGCTCAGCTACACAAAGACATCTGCTCACAGCGCCAGCTTTGGCTAAATGCATGGTGTACAGTGAGGTTGTGATTGCAGAGGAATAGTGAAATGGGTTCTTTCAACAGCACGCTGATCTGAACTCTGATGTTTGTATGATTTATATTATTGTTCATTATAATATTTATGAGCTGAGCTGAATCCGGTCAGAGGTCAGTGCCGACACGCAGGCTGCTCGGTAACGCTCGCTTTCACCTTTAAAGACACACGTGTGTGCACTTTGAACCAAACTTTGACAACACGTTACGGTAAAGACCCCTCCTCTGTCCCCACTGCGCAGGCGCTAACCCTGGTCAGAGTCTGTCGTGCACGCGCACGTCGTGCTCGGACGTGATCCGGATCGGACCCGGACCTGGCTGCGCGTTCACGAGCTGGTACAGAGACGCGCACGCTGTTAGGATGGAGAGGAAGAGGAGGAGCGTGCAGTGACGGAGCGCAGGGTGTTTGTTTACAGAAGAAGAGGAGGAAGAGGTGAAAGCTGCACCTCAGAGAGTCTCGCTCCTGAACAGCTAGAGGAGAGGAGGAGGAAGAGTCCCCAACTTCTGACTCCGTAAACTTCCTGCACGCTCCACGGTCGGGCCGTGCTACCGCGCATGCGCCCTGAAGTTTTCACCCCATCGGAACACAATGGACCGATTGTGACGTCACCGGTTGCTTATCCGGATCTGAACCAGTGACGGCGGCGGGAGCGCGCCTCGGCTCAGCGCGTGACCGTGAGTGTTTACTGAGAAGTAAACTTTACGTAACTTTTGTTAAATCCAAACATGTTTTACAAACACACGTTTGACAGAAGACAGACACACAAAGACACACGTCAGCTCCTCTCTCCACCGTGTCCAGAACATGCAGCTCTGGTGACACAGGTCGTCGTTGACCTTCAATGACCTGTGGCTCAGGGTGCGCTGGTGCTACAGGACACCTTTAGGTTCGGACACGGTGTTCGTTATGGACACGCTGTGGTTTCCACAGAAGAGCAACAACTCAACACCGCTCGGGTTCAGATCCAGGAGGCCGTTCCTCCTAACCACACCCCTCCAGGTCTCGCTGTCGTTGTCCATATGAGCGCTGACGTCTCCCAGCAGGACAACAGGGTCCCCAGGTGGGGAACCCTCCAGCACCGGGAGTACCCTCCACCCGGGGACTCAAGGAAAGCTGGGGACTCAGAACCGTTGTTCTGCGAATAAGTGCAGACGACAGTCACACAGGCTGCTTCCCACCAGGGAGGTGACGTTCCACGTCCCAGTTACTAGTCTTGGTAGCCGGGGTTCGGTCCACCAGGGCTGCCTGACACACATTGCACCCGACCCCTACGATGCCTCCTGCGGGCGGTGGGCCTGTTTTTACCTTTTTTGGCTGTGCCCGGCCGGGCCCTAACGGACTAAGGCCCGACCCCCAGACTCTCGCACTCGGGCACCCTCGCGGGTCTGGCTCCAGGTCGGGGCCCCGGTAACTTTATCCCAGGCAGGGTGAACATCACCATTAAAGCTGTTTTTTAAGTTATCGCCCCTGCAGAACCGTCTGCACCATGAGATACTCGTATGCTGAGATCTCCAGTAACTAGTATCATCTGAAGTACAGTCAGATTCTGACAACGACACAACATCAGAATTAAACTGCTCAGCAAAAACAAATATGGCTTTATGTTATGAAGTAAAAATGTAAGTGAGACACAGGAAGTGCAATCAAAATAAAACAGGTGGGAGCTGGTCTCACTGTTTATTACATACAACCAAGAATAAATAAGTAAAACTTTGTTTACAAAAGCTGTCATTTATGTTTTATTACAGTTTTATTAAAGCTCAAAGTTTTGTTGAAGCGGTGTTTCAGGCTTTGAGGGTCAGTTAGCAAAGTGACCAAAAGTCTGTGGACACACCTTCATGTTCAGAAACCAACATCATCATTATCACGTGGTCCACCTTAACTCAGCTAGCCAATCACAGCACAGCTCTGAGAACTCCGAGTGCCTCACCTGACCCGGAGAGTGAAGGGTTAAACCCTGCAGAACCTAAAAAAAAACACACACACACACACACACACAGTCATGTTGTGCAACAGTCTGAAGCAACACAGCTGAGCAGGGTGGAGTGAACAGGAAGTAGAGAAGAAGCAGAGTGGGATCTGCAGGGCGGTGCACTCTTCTGGACAGACAGACTGCACGAGGGGTGAGACACGTTGCTGCTTTAACTATGACCTCTGCCTCCACACACTGTGTTGGTTTTTGTGCTCTACGGGGACCTGGGTGTGTACATGCTTCTCTGAGGACTTCGAGTGTATTGTGTGTGTTAGTTTTTGTGCTTTATGTGGACGTAGCAGAGGTCTGTGCATCTGACGACTTAGTCCACTGATGTAGACCACCTGCTACCTGTGTTTATTGTGAGGCTACGTCCCCAGGATGCGGATCAACACACGTGCACATGCTCAGTGTGTCCTGTTTGGACATAAACAGCAGTGAATGTCAGGAGGCGTACCTGTCAGGTGTCTTCACACTGGACTGTGGTTAAAGCTGAACTTTGACCCCTAAGCTCCTCCTCTGTAGATCAAAAATCCATGTTTATTCTTAATTGTGTTTAATTTTTTAAGCTTGTGTCTCTGAAATGTCCCCATAAACCACATTAACTGGTGTACTCTGCTGTGTGTCAGTGAGCCTGTGGAGTGTGTGCGTGAGAATGAGTGGTGGTAAAAAGAGGAGTGGCTTTCAGATCACCAGCGTGACTTCAGAGGTGAACCAGAGTCCAGCAGACCAATTGTCTCCTAGCGCTGTCCTGCCCATCATTCAATCAGAGGTCTCTCTGCAGTCCCCCCTCTGCAGCCCTCAGGGAAGCTCCTCCCAGCCAACCACACCCTCTCTGAAGAGGAAGTACGTCTCCCTCGATGGCGGGCAGGGGGCGGGGTCTTCCTCCAGGTTCAGGGTGGTGAGACTAGTGAGCGGAGCCGGCGGCGGAGGCCGGGGTGAATCGTATCGTCGCGGGCGATGGATGTGCACAGAGTTCACAGAGCGGCAGGAAGGCCCGGGGTTCAGGCGAGTAATGGACAGCATGAGACACGCCCACTCCTTGGAGTCCCTGGAGATGATTGGCCGGGAAAGCGAGCGGGGTGGAGTCCACTCTCAGGACAACACCCATATGCTGGCTCAGCACGTGCTGCACAGTGGCCCGCCTTCACCCACGCACCAGATGCCAGCTAATGTCCGGCTGCTCGACCACAAGGAGTCGCGCCTTGTGGTCGAGCAGGGCTTAGGCTCCACCCCTCCACCACCTTCACCCCGCCCACGCTTCGCCCCAACTCCTCTGCGGCTGGATGTGGACGCCTCAGGACGGGTAAACACACACACAGACACTCGTTTTCATGCCTTAGTGAGGACATCAATCTGACATAATATTTTTGCTAGCCTCTTACCCTAACCCTCAGAAACGACCTAATCTGGACTAACCCGGACTAGCCCAGACCTAATCTGGACTAACCCGGGCCTGACCAGAACCTCATTTAACTCCAAAGCACAACCACAGTGGGCTTTATGTTCAAATGTAAAGAGAAAACCCACCAATCAGCAGCCATATCCCTGCTCCTTTGTGAAGCATTTGGTTCCCACAAAGACATTTAGACAAGTATACACGCAATCACACGTGTCCTACTGCCTGACTCAGGCGTGATCTCTGCACAGGTGGAGGCTGTTAGCTGCACGCCTTCTCGTTTGCGACGTAGCTGAGTTAGCAGCACCTGTTCTGCTCTGCAGTTTCACCCCTGACACTCTAGGGGGCGGTGCAAAATGAATCTTTAATGTTAGAACATTGCTCGTTGTTTTTACGACAGTCACTCACACCTGTGTCTCACCTGTCAGTCTGTCCTCAGGCTGTCTCACTCTCAGCCTGGCTCCCCCCCTGCTGGACTGTACCAACCCCCTCTGACCCCCGCTCAGACGCCGTCAGGCTTCAGCCTGGACCGCACCATGTTCGACCTGCCGGGGGACGCCAGGTGAGTGTGTTTAACAGGTGTTTGTGATGTCACTGCTCAGTGGGAGGAGACAGGATGCTTCTCAGGGGTCAGCTGATTAGTTTTCAGTGTTTGGTTTGTTTGTGATTGATCAGGTTGATTGATTGACTGATGAACCCGGACTTTCACAATAAAAGTCCATCCTGTTTGAACCGCGTGCGTTTAGTTTGAGGTCTGAAACACTCCATCATAAAGTCTGTGGGTGCTTTCCGTTTTCGTGAGGTTACTCGCTGACAGACGTGACCTGTGATCTGTGTGGAGGCCACAGCTGTTCCAAACCCTAAAGGAAGGAACCTCGGTGCTTCCTTTATTGCTTCCTTTAGCGGAGGAGACACTGGAGCATCCTTTATGAGAGGGGAGGAGGGAACGCCGAATGGTAAACGGGCTGGTTTGTATATTGAGCTGCAGAAACGCACAGACCAGCTGGATGCGATCTTAGCTTGGTCATTCTCCACCACCGTAGGGGGCGTGTCCCATTTTGACCTTCCAGATAGTGCCAGTGGCTGTGGCTTGAACCAAGTTGAACCAAGCTGGACATAAAACTTTGCTCCCGTTCGTGTCGGAGATCCCGTGAGGGTTTTCTGACCACAGTCCTGTGATGTTTGTACCTCAGTGAAACCTCGCGCTGCTGCTGCTGCTGCTGCTGTCGCGTTTTTAACTCTGCTGAGCAGTTTTCAACAGTTTGTAGCCAGAACTGTAAAATCCCGGAGTTTTTTATGCAGCCAGGCTGAGGAGCTCATGGTTTTATTCCACCTGCCGGACTGCTTTGGACACAGCCCGTGTGTTTTCTTTGATGGAGATGTTTGACCTCAGACAGGGAGGAAGTCTGACCCCAAATACTAAACACACTGTCCAGACAGGAAGCACGTCTTTGGATTTTCAATCTAAAAGCTTCTGAAGTTTAACCTCCAGGAGGATAAACCCTGAATCGGGTCTAACGAAAGCTCACACAGATCATGCTGCACAGTAACCGCCCACATAGCTGCTGAGTGTCAGCTGACTGAGGGCCAAAACAGACCTGCTGTGTGTGTGTGTGTGTGTGTGTGTGTGTGTGTGTGTGTGTGTGCCACTGTGAGCCATGATTTTGTCTTAGAGGGCAGTGATGTCATACAGTTTCAGGTAACAGCCAATAAAACAGCTGAGAGTCAAACTGACATTAAAGACAACTAATGGACCGAAACGCCTGGAAACCAACCACAGAAGTGTCAGCGATCAATATCAGTGATCAGGAATTAATTACTGATCAATACCAGTGAGTGATTACTGATTAGTTCCAGTAATGAGCAGGCAGTTGGTTCTTTCCATGGTCCCTCCGTCTGAATCAATGGGCCTCTGTCTGCGAGTGGGCGGGAGAAGAATGCTGCTGCTGCCTTGCCATTGGCTGAGACCGTGAGTGGGCAGGAGCTGGCAGGCAGCAGCCAATCAGAGAGCAGAGATGTGTGGGAGTGACAGAGAACATGAAGATCTGAAGTCTGGACGCACCTTAGTCTGAAGACAACATCTGGATACAGCTGCTGACATTCACACACCTGTGAGCTCACAAGGAGGCAGCCAATCAGGGGCCACCTGGGAAGGCGGAGTCAAAGGTATTACGATGGACGGCGAGGAGACAGAACCTTAAGCTGATTGGAATTTGCTCTGATGGTGTGCTGTGATTAGTTGGTGCTCTGTGGTGAAGTTCTCACTGGATGTTTCCTGTTGTGCTGTGCTGTGATTGGACTGTAAAATATGTAGCTGAGTTCTGATTGGCTGGTGTTTCTGTGGGCCTCCATCAGCTGAAGATGTTTGTAGGTGAGAAGAAGAGGACCTGTCAAACACGTCCTCAGCGCCGTCTCCCTTCGACTCCGCCCCTTCCTCCCAGGACTCTGCAGCCTGTTGCTAAGCAACTGGAGCCTCCAGTTGTCTTACGTGATCATACAAAGGTCAAAGGTCGTGGCTCAGCTGTCAGGGAGTCCTGGCCGAGTACCAGGACATCGATCCAAGAACTCAAACCACGGGTGAGTCAGAGGTCCCTGACCCCTCCCTCCAGAGCTCAGCCTGTCACAGAGGCCCGCCACCGATCCACCAATCAACCACAGCCATCCCAGCAACCCCAGAATCCTCTGCGTCACACTGCCCCGCATCCTCATTGGTCAGTTCCTGCCAGGGCGTCACCCACCGGGCAGGGCTCTGAGGCCACTATGATGGCTCTGCTGCTGTTTCTGCAACAGGTAACCAAGGTAACCCGGGCGGGGCTCAGATTCACCTGCAAAATAATAAATATGTGATAGTACCTGTCCAGGGCACCGTCGTAATGGAGATTTATCATTTCAGTGGGTTTGTTCATGGTTAGATAAAGTAATAACAGGTGAGAAGAACATCTGTGCAGATGTGGATAAAGGTGCTGATAACGGTCATTCACCTGTCTCAAAGTCACCTATCAGAGAGTCACCTGCCTTTCTCACCTGCCTGTCTTTCACCTGTCTGTCTCTCACCTGTCTGTCTCACCTGCCTTTCTCACCTGCCTGTCTCAGCTGCCTGTCTCTCACCTGTCCGTCTCACCTGCCTGTCTCTCACCTGTATGTCTCACCTGTCTGTCTCTCACCTGTCTGTCTCACCTGCCTGTCTGTCTCACCTGCCTGTCTCTCACCTGTTTGTCTCACATGCTTGTCTCTCACCTGCCTGTCTCACCTGCCTGTCTCACTTGCCTGTCTCTCACCTGTCTGTCTCACCTGCCTGTCTCACTTGCCTGTCTCTCACCTGTCTGTCTCACATGCTTGTCTCTCACCTGCCTGTCTCACCTGCCTGTCTCTCACCTGCTTGTCTCTCACCTGTCTGTCTCTCACCTGTCTGTCTCTCACCTGCCTGTCTCACCTGCCTGTCTCTCACCTGCCTGTCTCTCACCTGTCTGTCTCACCTGTCTGTCTCACCTGCCTGTCTCTCACCTGTCTGTCTCACCTGCCTGTCTCTCACCTGCCTGTCTCACCTGCCTGTCTCTCACCTGTCTGTCTCACCTGTCTGTCTCACCTGCCTGTCTCTCACCTGCCTGTCTCTCACCTGTATGTCTCACCTGCCTGTCTCTCACCTGCCTGTCTCACCTGCCTGTCTCTCACCTGCCTGTCTCTCACCTGTCTGTCTCACCTGTCTGTCTCACCTGCCTGTCTCTCACCTGTATGTCTCACCTGCCTGTCTCTCACCTGCCTGTCTCACCTGCCTGTCTCACCTGCCTGTCTCTCACCTGCCTGTCTCTCACCTGTCTGTCTCACCTGCCTGTCTCTCACCTGCCTGTCTCACCTGCCTGTCTCTCACCTGCCTGTCTCTCACCTGTCTGTCTCTCTGTGTCTTGCAGTAGTTCCAGTACCAGTTTGATCGCCATCGACAACAAAATCGAGCAGGCCATGGTGAGTCCTGTTTCTACGTTTCTAGTCGTCTATCAGGCGTCGATCTATAAACCTTTGTATCTGTTGCTGGTAGATTCTGTCATGAAGACATCAAGTTGTCTGTTGTTTTTCTAGTTGTATATTTACTCTTTGCAGTGAGAGAGAGTTTGTCTGTGACTCTGTTCCTGTGTAGATATTTCAGTTCTGTATTTATTTGATTTCACCTTGATTTAAACGAGGATGACCTGACTCCTGAGGTTAAGGATCTGTTGTGTGAGAGGGTCCTGACTGAGAGACAGTCAGCAGTGGTTAAACAACAGCTGTAAAGGTTTCTGAGCCAACTCTGATGGTGGTCCTCCGTCAGGTCGGTCCTGGCTCAGTTTGTCCTCAATCTGAGGTTGAAGCAGTTTGTATCTGATCCCATTCATGTAGAGCTGTGTTCAGATCTGTCCCTGCTGCTGACGACCATAAATGTGACACCGTTCTGTGGTTACAAACGTCTCTCAGTGAGGACATATGAGCAGGAGTTCTCCTCTATGCTGATGATGCTGTTAGTCACACAATGCTCCCTCTGTAGGACGGGCTTTATGATTGGCTGGTTTATTTATGCACATCGTGTGTGTGTGTGTAGGACCTGGTGAAGAGTCACCTGATGCTGGCGGTGAGGGAGGAGGTGGAGCTTCTGAGAGAACAAATCAGAGAGCTGCAGGAGAGGAACCGGCAACTGGAGAGAGAGAACCACACGCTGAGGGCGCTGACCCACAGCATGCACACTCACTAACACACACACTCACTAACACACACACACTCACTAACACACACACTCACTAACACACACATGTGCAGTCATGTCAGGGTTAACAGGACGGCGTTCCGGCTCCTGCGTTTTCTGATCAGCTGATGCTTCAGAGACACTCGCTGTGCCCTCCTGCTCGTCCTCCTTCATGTACCTGTAGTACTGTTGTACTGCAGTATTTGTGGTACTGTGTACTGTTGAAAGGTGTGTGTTTCTGTGTGTGTGTGTGCAAGTACTTACAGCATCTGACAAAAGTGAGCACACCCTGACATTTCTGTAAATATTGTGTTAGCTCCTTTCATGGGACAACGTTGTAGGTAACAAAAGAGAGAAGACCCCGAGGTGAAAATGTCCAAACTGTGCCCAAAGGGTCAGTATTATGTTTGGCCACCATTATTTTCCAACACTGCCTCAACTCTGTTGGTCATGGAGTTCACTGGAGCTCCACAGAGGGCCGCTGAATCCTCTCCCACTCCTCCACGATGACATCATGGAGCTGGTGGATGTTAGACACCATGCACTCCTCCACCTTCCATTTGAGGGTTTGGAGACATGGTTGGTCTGAGCACTGACAGGCTGACCCCCCCACGCCTCTGCAGCAATGCTGGCAGCACTCATACCTGTTTTCAAAGACAACCTCTGGATATGACACTCAGCACGTGCACTCAGCTTCTTCTGTCGACCACGGCGAGCTTTGTTCTGAGTGGAACCTGTCCTGTTAAACTGCTGGATGGTCTCGACCACCGTGCTGCAGCTCAGTTTCAGAGTGTTGGCGAGTCACGTGACACCAGGGAGGGAAAATGGCTAATCGGGCTCAGTTTGGACATCTTCACCTATGGCTGTACTCACTTTTGTTTCCCAGGGATTCAGTCAGTAATGGCTGTGGGTGGAGTTATTTAGAGGTGACACCAAATGTACAAGCTGCTTACTTTACATTGTATCAACGTGTCAGATTGACAGTGTGTCCTGTGAAAAGATGTAACGAAATATCTCCAAAAATGTGAGGCTGTGCTCACCTCTGTGAGATACTGTGTGTGTGTGTGTGTGAGTGAGTGTGTCTGTGTGTGCGTGTGTGTGTGTGTGTGTGTGTGTGCGAGTGTGTGTCTGTGTGAGTGAGTGTGTCTGTGTGCGAGTGTGTGTCTGTGTGTGTGTGTGTGTGTGTGTGTGTGTGCGAGCGAGTGTGTGTGTGAGTGAGTGTGTCTGTGTGCGAGTGTGTGTCTGTGTGAGTGTGTCTGTGTGCAAGTGTGTGTCTGTGTGTGTCTGTGTGCGTGTGTGTGTGTGTGTGTATGTGCGAGTGTGTGTCTGTGTGAGTGAGTGTGTCTGTGTGCGAGTGTGTGTGTGTGTGTGTGTGTGTGTGTGTGTGTGTGTGTGCGAGCGAGTGTGTGTGTGAGTGAGTGTGTCTGTGTGCGAGTGTGTGTCTGTGTGAGTGAGTGTGTCTGTGTGCAAGTGTGTGTCTGTGTGTGTCTGTGTGCGTGTGTGTGTGTGTGTCTGTGTGCGAGTGTGTGTCTGTGTGTGTCTGTGTGCGTGTGTGTGTGTGTGTGTGCGAGCGAGTGTGTGTGTGTGTGTGTGTGTGTGTGTGCGAGTCTGTGTGTGTGTGTGTGTGTGTGTGCGAGTGTGTGTGTGTGTGTGTGTGTGTGTGCGTGTGTGTGTGTGTGAGTGAGTGTGTCTGTGTGCGAGTGTGTGTGTGTGTGTGTGTGTGTGTGTGTGTGTGAGTGTGTGTGTGTGTGTGTGTGTGTGTGTGTGTGTGTGTGAGCGAGTCTGTGTCTGTGTGTGTGTGTGTGTGCGAGTGTGTGTGCGTGTGTGTGTGTGTGAGTGAGTGTGTCTGTGTGCGAGTGTGTGTGTGTGTGTGTGTGTGTGTGTGTGTGAGTGAGTGTGTCTGTGTGCGAGTGTGTGTGTCTGTGTGTGCGAGTGTGTCTGTGTGCGAGTGTGTGTGCCTGTGTGTGTGCGTGTGTGTGTCTGTGTGTGCGAGTGTGTCTGTGTGCGAGTGTGTGTGCCTGTGTGTGCGAGTGTGTCTGTGTGCGAGTGTGTGTGCCTGTGTGTGCGTGTGTGTCTGTGTGCGAGTGTGTGTGCCTGTGTGTGCGTGTGTGTCTGTGTGTGCGAGTGTGTGTGTCTGTGTGTGTGTGTGTGTGTGTGTGTGTCTGTGTGTAGGTGTGGAGGACAGTGAGGATGATGGGTGGAGTCAGCAGCTCAGCTCCAGGCAGCAGAGGTGTTGTCAGAAACCGATGAACGAGTCAGAGCTGATGGTTTGAAACTCCTTCTTTGAGAGCCCCTCCCACCCCGAGGAGGTTACTTCCTGTTTAAAGGGAGTTTTTCCTCCCCACTGTCCCACCGTGTGAAGCACTCGGAGGCGACTGTTGTGATTTGTGCTGCAAAGTAATCGTCCAAGGTGTCCCGATGATGTGTTTCAGTGTGGCTGCTGAGGAAGGAGTTGCTTCATCAATTTGAACTGTAGCTCAGGATCAGCGGGTTCCGCCCTCACCATGGGTCAGGCTGGACCCACTGTGACCCCTGATCACTCACACACACACACACACACACACACACACACACAGTAACCCAGAACGTGCCTTACTGACCTCACCTGACGGTGTGGGCGTGGCCTAACGGTCGCACCTGGGACTGTTTGTATTAGCCGTCCAGATGCTGATGCTGATGATGAAGAGTAGAGTCTAATAAATTAATAAAGCCTTACAGACTGATGTTTGTGTGGTCCCTCTGTGTTTGCTGTCTCTCTGTGGGGTATGACGTCACACACAGTGCATGCTGGGATACTGGGTCAGGCTGACAGATGGAGAGAAAACAGCCAAATCAGAGAAAGGAGAATATCTAATCCTTAATCCAGCGAGCCCCTCCCCCTGCACGCACACACACACAATCCTGGAAACAAACACAGGATTAGGATTAACTGATGATCTTTAAATCGGTCAAAATTTGAATGGACTTTGGTTCACAGCTTGCTCCTCTCCTCTAAAGCTGACCTTTGACCTGCAGCTCAGCAGTCAGCTCCTCCTGCCTGTGAAGCTGCTGGCCCTTTAAGAGAGGAAGAGCACAGGATGAGCCCCCCCCCCTCACACACACACACACACACACCCTCCTCCTCCTCAGCTGCACATTGTTCTGTGGCTCCGGGAGAAGCCACTTCCTCCTGCTGCTGCTGCTGCTCAGCCCGCTGCAAACGGACAGACAGACAGTTTCAGTGCCTCCGACGGAGGGACGGCGTCTGTCTGTGTGTCCGACGGGATCAGCCGAGGGGGGCGGACACGCGAGCACAGACAAAGACTCGCAGACAGACGAACAGACTGGACGAATGGACTGACAGGATGCGGCACCGCTGGACCCTCGGGCTCGCCCCCAGGTAGGAACAAAGACTCTCCTCCTTTTTTCATGGATGCTCCCACTCCTGTTGTCATGGTAACCATTTCCTAGTCTGAGGTCACGGAGAGGAGGAGGGCCGGTTTGTTACATCAGCCGGCGCTTCCTGTTTTTACCTGCGTGATGTCATCAGACGTCTGCGGGTCACGTGACTGTAGAGCTTTTGTTTGTTTCAGCTGCAGCTGAGATTTTCACAATAAACAAACAGCATAATCAGCTTCCTGCTGACAGAAGCCTCGTGATCGATGAACGTCCACACTTACATGATAAAGCATCCTGACTCTGACTCCATTTACAGCTTTTAATCTTTTTAGAACTTTATTGTGAAAATTCCTCAAACCTGTTTGTAAAATATATAAAAAAATGTTTATTTTATTCTGAAATCAGACATCGCTGTGGAACAACAACAGCAGAGTTCTTGTTCAGACTGTTAAAAACTGTTTACACCTGTCTGAGGTTCTCTGTTTAGACCTCTGTCACATTATTGTGAGGTTGGGGTGGATGTAGCTCTCTGTGAGGTTCTCTGGGGTTCTCTGGGGTTCCCTCTGCATCTCTTTAAGTGCTACTGGTTCTGTCAGAAATGCTCTCCTGTCCGTTAGATCACAGTCTGGGATGTGTTTGGACCTCCTCAGGTTGGTCGTTCAGAATCTTTGGCTGGTTTGTTTTGATCCTCAGTGATACTTTGACCTCTGACCTCTCATCGTCGTGTTTCTGCCCACGGTGACCTACGGGATTCAAACCAGCAGCCCTGGTTCACAGGTCACTTCCTCTGCGTCTGGCTGGCCTCAAACAGCTGATCAGCTCCTCCATCTTCTCCTCTGCAGGAGTCTGTGACACAGACAGTGTGAGCTCCTCACAGCAGGAGCTGACCTCTGACCTCTGATCGCCTCGTCGTGCTCTGAGACTCTGAGAGAAATAACTGCTGTTGCATTAGAGCAGCCGGTCAACAGGAAAACAACCCCAGGAAGTCTGCTTCCTCACACACACACACACACACACACACACACACACCCCTGCTTTGTCCTGACTGTGTGTGTGTGTGTGTGTGTGTGTGCGCGTCCTATTTCCTTTGTTTGACGGCCTGGTTGGAAAAACAACAACAACACATGAGGATGTCTGTGAAGGCTCTCGGTCACCCAGGATGACTCTTAAGTTAAATCATGGTTCTAGCTGCGCACTTGCATGAAGAGGCGGGGCCGGCAGCATCTGACCAATCTAAAAGGAGCGTTTCATGGATCACGTGACTCTTCTTTCACAGAGGTGTCACTGCTCCGCAGATGTTATCAGATGACGATTGAAGACGTCTAATCTAACAGTGAATAATCTGAGCGACCTCAAAGGGTGATTCTGTTCATCAGGACGTTTCAGTGGGAGAAACCTTTCATCATCATCATCATCAGCTGACTTCTTCAGTCTCAGCTGACTGCAGGTTTCCTTTAAACAGGACGTTTGCACAATGACTGGAACCAGCCCGCTGAAGGAACTGGGAGGTCAGCTTGTGATCGTTAATCTGCAAACTGACCACAGCTATGAGAACCATTCACAGAGAGTTGATCACACACTGACCTCACAGCGTTCCAGGATGTACTTACGTGATGACTGAGCGTGATCGGGACATTTTAACAGGATGCACCTCTAAGACAAGCTTTCTGTGTGATCAGCTCAGTCGCCTACAACATCTCCAGGTTTCTGGCTTCGATCAACCTGCTGCTGGGCTCTGAACACCACACCCTGAGGTGAGAGGTGTCATGATGGTCTCGTACCACGTTACATCTGTCTCCAGTTGCATCCCAGTCAGGGAAGCGTTGGAGGTAGTTCGTAAGAGATTACAGGACGACCCCACTCTCAGCGTGGACCAAGTGTGCTTGAGCTGTGTCTTCAGTGTGTGTAAGAGTCCATCGTGTCTTTGTGTCTCGCTCCCTCGTCCCTTTGTGTCTTAGTCGCGTCACTGTGTTTCCTCTGTTCCTCTCCTTGTGTCTCATCCTTGACTCCCTGTTTGTCCATCTTGTGATGTGTCAAGCCTGTGTGTCTTAAGTCTGCCTCTCAGGGTTTCCTGTTTTATTTTGACAGTCTTGCGTCCCACGTTCAGCGCTGTGGTTTTTGCCTCCCCGTCTCATTTAGTCGAATTCGTTCCAGCTGTTTTTCCGTGTGTTTCTTCCTCCTGTGTGTATACATTGTGTCATTTTCCACTGATTCCTCGTCAGTGCGTCTGCAAATCTCCAGCGGTCCTTCCTTTTGTTTCCAGGTTTCCTCGATAAATTCCAGTGATTATTTCTGTTTTGGTTTCCCCAGTCTAGGTTGTCATGGTTGTTCTTCGTTTATTTTGCTTTTAGCCATAATGAACCTCTTGCTTTTGGTTAAACCCAGCCTCCTCTGTCGTTGTCCTCTTCACTGATAAACCATCTCCCTGTTTTCAGCGAACATCAGATGACCTGTGCTCAGCTAACACACATTAGCCCTCCCACTTTACCTGTGGACCAATACAAACGCTCCGTCAGTGAAGCTGCTCTGTTCATTCAGCATCTGTTCACTTTAGCTGAGAATCATGTGACCCAGCAGCTGTAGCACCTGTTTTTTTCCAGGTGTTCTCATATGGGCGTGGCCTGTCATGTGACACTTTCATTATGATGCATGTAACATGTTACCATAGAAACTCATACAGATTTTTAGGAGGATGCTATTTCTTCTAACTGCAGCTGTTCATAGACAAACCGTCCTCTGAACATCGTTACGGCTCGTAGGAGGACACCTGTGTCTCTGACAAACCTCCTGTTATCAAAGAGGACAAACAAACCCAAACAAAGTACAAAGGCTGGGGAGCAAAGGAGAGGGGGCGGGGCTAAAGAGGAGGCCAAGACGTGATCAAAATTAGTCTCACTTTCTTGTTTTAGCAAATCTAGTTTCAGGTTACGTGACTCCGCCCACAGGTACGGGCCTCACCCATTCAAACAGCTGCACCTGTGGAATTGTTCCAGAGTGACCTCTGACCAGTGTTGGTCAAGTTACTTGAAAAAAGTAATCAGTAACTAATTACTGATTACTTCCCCAAAAAAGTAATCCCGTTACTTTGCTGATTACTTATTGTCAAAAGTAATTAGTTACTTAGTTACTTAGTTACTTAGTTACTTTTTAAAAACACGATTTACAACCTGAATAGGTGATAAAGTGATAGATCTTTCAGCCCAATTCTACTTTTTCTACATAATCCATCATACAAAATGTAATCAAATGGAAAAGTCTCTTTTTAAAACTTGTTTTATTAGTTTTAATCTTTTAACTTTATGCATCAAGCAAACATTTAATTATATGCAACATTCTCTGATTTGAATAAATTAGTTTAACATTTAAACCTATTTTCTGCACATTCCAGCACATAAAATAAAATATTTTGTGTGTTTACACTCAGTCTTTCAAATAGATGCAAGTAAAACACAGCAGAAAATAAATAAAGTCACAGACTCAGCGGTCCTGTTGCTCTATTTTCACCTGTAAAGCAGGAGTGGGGCAGGCGGAGGTTTACCCTGGTGCAGGTGTGCCGCGGTCAGTGGAAGAATCCGCGAGTTTCTCTGTGAGTTTCCCATTACGTCGTAGCTACTCGGTGTTTGCTTGGACGTTTAGGGTTTTTTTTCGCTGTAAAAAGAAGTTTTCTTCCCACGCACAGCGGACACTAATGTTTTTGTCACTTTTTATGGAATCAAACTCAAAGTAAGGTCAGTACTTCCACGCTTTAAACGCTGCACGCTCATACTCTCTCTGCACTCGATATATGATCCATTGTTGATCTGCACACAGCTGTTGTCACTAACGGCGCACTCGCTTACGTCACTGTCATGAGACATTGTCGCAAAAAATCACGGTTTTAGTAACGCAGTAACGCAGCGTTCCTACGGGAAAGTAACAGTAATCTAATTACCGTTTTTGCAATAGTAATCCCTTACTTTACTCGTTACTTGAAAAAAGTAATCAGATTACAGTAACGCGTTACTTGTAACTCTGACCCCTGCTGTTTGCCCTGTGCTGAGCTGCAGCTCTCTCTCTTTTCACAGGTAGCCCAGCACTGAGGTGAGGTGTGACTGTTGGTTGCCATGGTGCCCAGGCCATCGTCAGGGGAACTATGGGGGCTCCACCTGATGCCCCCCCGGATCCTGGTGGACTGCTGCCTGCCTAACGGTACAGCCACGGGTGGATGTAAGCTTGGGTGTAGCTCTGTGACGTCATAATGTCGGACAACAGATGACATCATGACGTCACAGCTTTGTTTTTGAGGCTGAACACAAGCGTCACTCGTACAGGCTTACCTTCGTCCTTTTTCAGCTCACCTGTAATATTTGTGTTTCTGTTGGATTGTATTTCCGTGGCGTTTCCATGGCGTTTTCATGCTGTTTCCATGACATTCCTCAGGTATGATGGTTAGCCTGGAGTGTCTGAGGGAAACTCCTCTCATCAGTATCAAGCAGCAGCTCTTCTCCGAGGCCAGGAAGTACCCCCTGTACCACCTGCTGCAGGTATACGCTCTTAACTTTGACCCCGCCCTTCCTTCTATCTCAGTCCAACTATAAATTCCGGTCTCCAATTGGCCAGGAGGAGTCGTGCTACATCTTTGTGGGCGTGACCCAGGAGGCTGAGAGGGAGGAGTTTTACGATGAGACGAGGCGGCTGTGCGACCTGCGCCTGTTCCACCCCATCCTTAAGGTCATCGAGCCCCTCGGCAACCGTGAGGAGAAAATCCTGAACCGTGAGATCGGTAAGGGAACGCCCCATCACATGTAATCACACTATGACCTCATAGTCAGACTCCTCCCCCCACAGGTTTCGCCATCGGGATGCCGGTCTGCGAGTTTGAGATGATGAAGGACCCGGAGGTCCAGGACTTCCGCCGTTCCATACTGAGCGTGTGCAGAGAGGCCATGGAGGAACGGGAAGGAGGGGGGGCCCACAGCCAGGCGCTCTACGTTTACCCCCCCAACGTGGAGTCCAGTCCCCAGCTGCCCCAGCACATCTATAGCAAGCTGGACAAAGGTACTCCCACACCTGCTGGGCCCAGAGCCACCCTGGACCTGTCTCTCCTGTGTGAGGTGCCGTGAGGGACATTATTACTGAAACACTCTCACTACTGAAAAACCTTTCAGTTGAACAGGAAGTTGTTTCAGTTGAACAGGAAGTTGTTTCTTGACAAGGAAACTGAAGGAAAAAGTGGTAGATTTCAAACAAACCACTGCACAGATGTCTCCTCAGCAACCTGCCTAAGTTTATATATATTTACTCAAAAGTATGATGATGGTAATAATGTCTCAGACACCCAATGCAGATGATCCATATAAAAAAATCTATGATGTAATGCAAATAGTGGCACATCATTAATATTTAGGGAAATTTTTTAAGTTGCACCAAACACATTGTGTGATGGGGCAACAAAAAGATGTTCTAGGGTTTCACTGTCATCAGTACAAAAACAACACTGATCCACCTCAAAGCAAAGCTCTTTATTAGAAATTCTGCCACAGGATTAAAGTGTGTTTCTGTAACTTTAGGTAGAAGAGGCTGTTTCATAATTTTCAGTACGCTTTATCCAGTGTATATGAAATAACTACATTAGAACCATGTAACCATTCTGTTGTAACTATGAAAGATTTTGTCTTTGAAGAAACTACTAATTATACTCTTATTGCATTTTTATCAAACAGCTGACATTGCCCTGGCAATAAATTTGGGAGCACTGATGAGAAATTATTGTATATCATAAACTTTTAATCAAATGAAGCCGAGGCAGTGGGACCAGTCCACTGAATGTGTTATATTCTCTTTGAGTTTAGACAATATTTTTCTGAAAGGTCTGTGTAACTGAGAATGACACCGCTATCATCCACAAATCTGTCATGAATATAATCTTTTTGTTTAACCAGTCACTCTTGAAAATAGATTTTTGATTAAGTGTTATTACCCTATGATTCCATAAGGCTGAATTATGGGGAGAAGTTGTGGGTAAATCTCATTTTCCAAAAAAGTCTCTTTTGGAAAGTTTGATATCTTTATGGGGATTTTATTTACCTCAAAATCACATTTCAAAATAAAGTCCGATCCTCCTATTTTATTAAACAAGGATCATGGGATCTATGTAGAGTCTGGCTGTGACAGACAAGGTTTTAACCATTTAATTCTAATGGTGTCATCCATAAATTCTAATTCTGGAGCTTTGATACCACCTGTATTGTCACGGTCTGTGTTGGCAGACCGTGGGGATGTGGGCAGTGTTTGCGGTACTCTGTGATGCAAACAGTGCTCTTTATTTACAGTGAAAACTGTACAGTAATACATCCCCGTGTGCTCCCGACTCCGTGTCTCCTCCCAGTGTTTGTGCTCGTGTGTCCGCTGCCCTCTAGTTCCAGCAATCCTCCTGGGAAAACAGAGGCAGCCGTTAGTGCCCTCAGCTACACAGGTAGGCTCACACAAACAGACCAGCTGGAGAACTGCCAGGAAGTCTCACAAAATGATCCCGCGTCAGCTCCAAGACTCTCTTAAGTAGCTCCCCTGACGAGGCCTGATCAGCAGCAGGTGCGTGGCTTCGGGTGTGGCCAGTCCCCTAGCAGGGCCACACCCACCAGGCCTGACGGCGCCTATAAACGAGTGCTCAGACACACAGCCACCCACACACACATATGTACAAGCATAGAGAAAAAGGGGGAGCAACACCAAAAATACATAAGTAACATGAGTCTATAACTGCTCAGGGATCTTTCTATGTCATGGGTTTTATTCCTCCACAAAAATTGGAAAATAACTGTATTAATGTTTTTTCTCAAAGATATTTTTATTGATTTAAAGCAACAAAGAAAAACAGATACACACAGAATTGTTCAACAACAGACAAGTTTCACAGTGACTGTTTGGACTGAAATATTAGAATACAGATTAATGACACACTCACATGTCTAGTAATTGCTTACACCAGTTTACCCCCTACCCATACCACTTAGAACCCCTATCCCTCAGGCCAGGTAGGAAAACAAATAAAACAACAGAAACAAAAAGAAAAAAACAAACAAAGCAAGAAAAAAGAAAAAACAAACAACAGAAACAAAAAAAACCCAAACAACAAACAAACACACACAAAAATAAAAAATACAAAAAAACCATTGCAAATACAACACAAAAATAAGACAAACACACATGACTAGAAAATAAATAAATAAAATAACAACATTTTTCTGTGTTAATGCTTTTAGAGGAGATATGTAGAGAGTGACAAGGATAAATCAATTTGGAGATGCCTCCAGCTTTAGATAGGATGTTTCTGCCAAAAATAGTGAGTCTCTGGTTAACCAGTGGCCGAGTGATTTCTTTATCTCCATGATACAGTTAGAAATATTAGTGTCTTCTCTGCTAATTGGGTTTTTTAGATATTATCAGCCCTATATATTTAACTTGAGGAGTCAGAGCTTGTATGAATCGGGTTCACATTTTTTGATACTGAGAGATAAACGAGCCCAGACCTCCCTCTCCACAGCCACCTGCTCCAGCTTATCCAGGGGAACACCAAGGCGTTCCCAGGCCAGCCGAGAGACATAGGCTACGTTCACTCTGCAGGTCTTGATGCTCAATTCCGATTTTTTGATCAAATCCGATTTTTTTTGTCTGCTCGTTCACACTACAAATAAAATGCGACAGCAAACGCGCTCTAGTGTGAACGCTCAAAGCGCCCGCATGCGCAAAGGAAGACGTCACACACAACGGCTCTGTTTAGACCCAGAGCAACAGTATGTTTGACTGATGGACTTTAATATAAAGACTTCGGACTTTACGTTTCCCAATTTTTGCTTTAAGTTATTTTGTTATTTACATAATAATGTAAATAACCTAATAATGATCCTTACTGCTGTTTTAGAGGAGCGGATTTTCAAAGGATAGATTTCTGTCAGAATCTGCAGATTATACAGGACAAAGAAAATGTTCACGTTTCTCCAACGTTGTCTTCCCAACAGTTTCACGGACATCTACACTGGATGGCCAGGAAGCGTTCGCGATGTCTTCTCTGGTGCTGATAATCGGCGTCTGTCTTGTGTCAGTGACGTAAAAGACGGATTTAATGCGACGTGACCATCAAACAGCAGTCGCTTTCTAAAATATCGGATATGTATCGGATTCAGCACCACATACGAAAGTGACCCAGATCGGATTTGAAAATATTGGATTTGTGCCGTTCACACTGTCACACCATGATGGGATAGATGGGTCGCAGAGGGTCAGAAACATCGGATTTGATGCGCTTTCGCCTGCAGTGTGAACATAGCCATAATCTCTCCAGCGTGTCCTGGGTCTGCCCCGGGGCCTCCTCCCGGTGGGACATGCCTGGAACACCTCACCCAGGAGGCACTCAGGGGGCATCCTTGTCAGATGCCTGAACCACCTCAGCTGGCTCCTTTCGATGTGGAGCAGCAGCTGCTCTACTCTGAGCCCCTCCCGGATGGCCGGACTTCTCACCCTATCTCTAAGGGAGAGGCCAGCCACCCTTCGGAGGAAGCTCATTTCTGCCGCTTGTATCCGCGATCTCGTTCTTTCGGTCACTACCCACAGCTCGTGGCCATAGGTGAGGGTAGGGACGAGAAGCTTTAGAGAAAATTTAGTTTTCTCTACCACGCATTTATCTTTCAAAAAAATAGATGTATCATCTGTGAATTGACTTATTTTGAAGTCTTTATTAAAAATTGATATTCCTTGTATGTCGTTAGAATTTTTGATTAACAGTATTAACAACTGAGTTGCCAATATAAAAAGCTTAGGGGAAACAGGACATGCTTGCCGAATTCCCTGTTGCACCTTGAATCCATTCAAGGAAGCTACAGTATTGTTAAGTAATGCATCTGCTTCACCTAGGCTACAAGCACAGCCGCCCCCACCCCCAGGTCCTGGACCAGTACCGGTCTGTGAGTCGTTTGGGTCGCAAGAGTCGAGGCTTTCAGGGTTTTTATCGTTTTTTATTTTTATATATCGTTTATATTGTTAACTCGGTTTCCCTGGGTCTTTTCCCGTGTGTTATGAATAAATCTGTTTTTTGGTAGCGGTGCTGGTTTTATTGTCCTGTATTTATCAGAGACACCTTAAAGTAGTGTGTGTGAGAGCGTTTCAGTAATAATGTCCTTACGGCACCTCATACTCCTGTACCCGTCTACCTGTCACACACCTGTCTCATTGGGCCCAGAACCTGCTTACCTGCGTCTCTTCCTGTTTCTCTATACCTGTCTGACTTGCTGTACCTGTCTGTGCAGGGCGCCTGATTGTGACCATCTGGGTGATCGTGTCTCCATCAAACTCCAAACAGAAGTACACCTTGAAGGTAAACCTGGACACTGAGCTGCTTCCTGAAACAATCAGAACAGGAAGTGAGGTAGTCACCAGGTGTGTGTATGTGCAGGTTAGTCACGACAGTTTACCTGAGCAGCTGATCGCCGAGTCCATCAGGAAGAAAAGCCGATCGATGCACCTTTCACCTCAGCAGCTCCGCCTCTGCGTTCAGGAGTACCAGGGCCAGTACATCCTTAAGGTACGCCTGTCTGTCTGTGTCTACCTGTCAGCCCCCACACCTGACGACTCACCTGTCTCCCTCCCTGTGTGCCTCTCAGGTGTGTGGCTGCGATGAGTACCTGCTGGAGAAGTTTCCTCTCAGTCAGTATAAGGTAACAGCTGATCCTGTGGCTTCACTGCACCTGTCACAGTTTGTCCTACACCTGACCTACCTGCTGCCCATAGTTCACATGTCACGTACAGGACAGGTGAGACTGTCCAACGTGAGCTTAAAGTGTCATCCAGGATTAGGTGATCTTCAGTTCCTCACCTGTGTGTCTGCAGTACATCCGCTCCTGCATCATCGTGGGACGTCTTCCTCACCTGATGCTCGTGTCCAAAGACAGCCTCTACTCTCAGCTTCCCGCCTCAGGCTTCGTCACGCCTTCCTACAGGTATGGCCGTCACAGGTGTCACACCTGCAGGTATCAAAGGACACAGGACAGGAGGTGACTTGAGCTGTGTGTGTTTCAGCCGTCGGACTCCTCAGCCGTCTCCCTGTCCAGGAGGAGGCGACGGTTCTCCTCCTCGCTCCTTGTGGGCCTTCAACACTCTGCTGAGAGTCCGGCTGCTCTGCGCCACGTACGTGAACGTGAACATCAGAGACATCGATAAGGTGAGTTGGTACTCGCTGCCTGGACCTGCCGCATCACATGTGGGGTCTAACAGGTGTTATCATGATCAAGCATCAGCCCTGACTCCAGTAATTATTACGTGCTTTGAGAAGCTTTAATGTTCAAAGAAGGACTCACAGGGTCGTAGCAGGAGGAGACCCAGGACTCTGCAGAGGTTCTGAGCACTGGGGGCCGGTTCACTGGACTGGATTAGATGTCTGGATGTTTGGGTGGATGGTTGGATCAGTCCCACCCTTGCATGTGATATGAATCCAAAACATCAGATAGGATTTTGTTGTGTGTGTGTAGATCTATGTGAGGACAGGGATCTATCACGGAGGAGAGCCGCTCTGTGACAACGTCAACACCCAGAGAGTGCCCTGCTCCAACCCCAGGTACGACACACCCAAACACACACGTTAAAACATCGGCCCCCCTCCTGTCGTTCCTTTAACCTGCCTGTCTGCAGCTAACTCTTACCTGCCTGTCTTCAGGTGGAATGAGTGGCTGACCTATGACATCTACCTGGCTGACCTTCCTCGTTCAGCCAGACTCTGCCTGTCTATCTGCTCTGTGAAGGGAAGGAAAGGAGCTAAGGAGGTAGGAAAGAAGGGAGTACAGGTGATCTGTGTAGTAAGACTGCTGGTTGAACCTGTCTCAGGTCGTTTCTCGGTACTCAAGTACGCAAGTCCGTACTCGTCCCACTCGTGCTTCTGAAGTTCCCACGGGAATCTGGAGTTCCTGAGAACTGGAGGACGCGGCGATCGTTCTAATGTTGGAACGGACGTGTACTTGATGACATCACAGCTCAGCTCCATTGTTTCCACTGTCACCACCCTTTAATTTAACTGTGATTGATATGCGCAATGGAAATTACACATGACATAAAAAACTGCACAAAGTAATAGATTTCTTTAAGGAAAAAATCTTTTTAAAGTATTTTGCAAAATGCCCATTTACATATCATCTGCTTCACAGTCAGATGTGAACAGCTAAAAACTGTACACATGTATGCACAGTTCATGCCTCTTATTCAATAGAAACAAAGAGGTTAGAAAGCTTTTATTTTATTTTAGTAGATACTTAAACCTACCACAGACAGCTGCCGGGGTTTGGAAGAGAACTGAACTAATACTCCAAATATAATCAGATCATTGTTGGAGCAGCCGTCAGGATCTCCTCGTATCAACATGCTGTTTTTGTTTCCTCCTGGATTTAATTATTTTTATTGTTAGATTCAATTCAGAGTCAGCTGTTTAAATAAGAACAGCACATTTTACATCAGGTGAAATGACCATTGATGCATGCTCGATAGAAGGGGAGGAGCCAGGACACATCCTCTGTCTCACCTGTCTCACAGGAGCACTGCCCTCTGGCCTGGGGGAATGTAAACCTGTTTGACTACAAGGACATCCTGGTCTGTGGTAAGGTGGCTCTCAGCCTGTGGCCCGTTCCCCATGGCCTAGAGGACCTGCTCAACCCCATTGGAGTCGCGGGTTCAAATCCCAACAAGGTACCCAACAAGTTCTCTCAGACAGTAGAAGTGTGTCTGATACTGAAGTAAGTATTTAATGATGGTGTTGTGGTCTGCAGGAGACCCCCTGCGTGGAGCTGGAGTTCTCCTGGTTCAATCAGATCGTTGTTTTTCCTGACGAGCAGCAGATTGAAGAGCACGCCAACTGGACCATCAGCAGAGAGCTGGGCTACAACTACTGCCACGGCCTGGTAACTACAACATTAAAAACTCCCTCTCTGCCCCCTGAGGTTTGGTGTGTGTGTGAAATCCTCAGACCACGTCCTCTACGGAGGTCCTCTGCAAAGATCCTCTACAGAGGTCCTCTACAGAGGTCCTCTACAGAGGTCCTCTACCAGAGGTCCTCTACCAGAGGTCCTCTACAAAGATCCTCTACAAAGATCCTCTACAGAGGTCCTCTACCAGAGGTCCTCTACAAAGATCCTCTACAAAGATCCTTTACAGAGGTCCTCTACCAGAGGTCCTCTACCAGAGGTCCTCTACAGAGGTCCTCTACAAAGATCCTCTACAGAGGTCCTCTACCAGAGGTCCTCTACAAAGATCCTCTACAAAGATCCTCTACAGAGGTCCTCTACAGTGGTCCTCTACAGAGGTCCTCTACAGAGGTCCTCTACCAGAGGTCCTCTACAGAGGTCCTCTACCAGAGGTCCTCTACAAAGATCCTCTACAAAGATCCTCTACAGAGGTCCTCTACCAGAGGTCCTCTACAAAGATCCTCTACAAAGATCCTTTACAGAGGTCCTCTACCAGAGGTCCTCTACCAGAGGTCCTCTACAGAGGTCCTCTACAAAGATCCTCTACAGAGGTCCTCTACCAGAGGTCCTCTACAAAGATCCTCTACAAAGATCCTCTACCAGAGGTCCTCTACCAGAGGTCCTCTACAAAGATCCTCTACCAGAGGTCCTCTACAAAGATCCTTTACAGAGGTCCTCTACAGAGGTCCTCTACCAGAGGTCCTCTACAAAGATCCTCTACAAAGATCCTTTACAGAGGTCCTCTACCAGAGGTCCTCTACCAGAGGTCCTCTACCAGAGGTCCTCTACAAAGATCCTCTACAAAGATCCTTTACAGAGGTCCTATACAAAGATCCTCTACCAGAGGTCCTCTACAGAGGTCTTCTACAAAGATCCTCTACCAGAGGTCCACTATCTATCGGTAGTGGTTTCCTGTGTGCTCTCCTTCCATTAACAGTGCTCTTCTTCAGGGTCTTCCTCAAAGTGAACACAGTTGCTTTCCAGCTGTTCTCCAGCTGTTTTGCCTTTGGCTTCTTTTTTGCCTCTTTGGGAATTGTGGTGTAATCTTTATAGGTTTCATCTCGACCGAAGAGCAGCAGCAGTCCTGTGCAGTTTGTGTTTCTGATGTTTTTGTGTGTTTTAGTTTGTCAGTGTTTACCTGTGACTCAGATCCAAATACAGAAGACTCAGCGATTGCCTCAGACTACCCGTCTCTCACCCGTCTCTCACCCGTCTCTCACCCGTCTCTCACCTCTCCCTCAGAGCAGCCGTTTGGCCTGTGACAGCAGTGTTTCATCAGGCGATGCCGAGCAGCTTCGCTCTCTCTGCTCCAGAGATCCGCTGTACGAGCTCTCGGAGCAGGAGAAGGACTTCCTCTGGAGACACAGGTGAGAATGAATGTAATGGAGTGAACACCCTGCAGGTGTATTTTTGGAGGCATGTCCTCTGAACGCTGTGACGTTCTGAACCCACAGTTAAACCTCTGATCCAGGTATATTTGAACAGGTCTAAATAGTCCCAGATTTACCTAACGTGATCTTTGACACAGAAACTTTCTGGACCTTTCTGTCTGTCTGATTTTAGATGTCTGGCAGCTTCACGTGACTCTCTCTGTTTGTGCATGTTCCTGTCCACCGGCCTTGTCTACCTGTCTCTCCCCATTTGTCTACCTGTGTCTCTGCCTGTCTGTATCTCTGCAGACATTACTGTGTAAACATCCCAGAGTCTCTCCCTAAGCTGCTTCTTTCTGTCAAATGGAACTCCAGAGACGAAGTTTCTCAGGTACCGAACTTCCCATCACAGTCAGGGAAAAATGCTTCAAACCCTCACTTTGACTCACCTGTCTCTCTGTCACCTGTCCCCTCCCTCAGATGTACTGTCTGTTGAAGGAGTGGCCTCTGATGGAGCCCGAGTCGGCTCTTGAGTTGTTGGACTGTAACTTTCCCGACCCGATGGTCCGAGAGTTTGCGCTGCGCTGCCTCGTGCAGGGCCTGACGGATGACAAGCTGTCGCAGTACCTGTTGCAACTTGTACAGGTGCGTGTGGTAATGGTAAATGGTAAAGGGTCTGCACACCTGCTGCTGTGTGCCTCACACAGTCCTCTGCAGCACACTGCAGACACACCTGGACTCCTCACCTGTCTGTGTACTGTCACATACATACACTTATCTTTCGTCTTTTGTCTCATGGTCTTTTCTGAAGGTGTTGAAGTATGAGATGTACCTGGACAATCCTTTGGCCCGTTTCCTGATAAAGAAAGCTCTGACCAATCAGAGGATAGGGCACTTCTTCTTCTGGCACCTGAAGTGAGTGCAAATGTCCTGGTGTTTACCTGAGGGATCTAACACGTCTGTTTGGCCATTTTTAATCTAACAGGAAGTGTTCTCACAGGTCAGAGATGCACAACAAGACGGTTTCCCGACGCTTCGGTCTGCTGCTGGAAGCTTTCTGCAGAGCCTGCGGGATGTACCTGAAGCACCTGAACAGACAGGTGAGCCCTGACACACCTGGTCTTCTGAGTCCAGTTCAACATGAGCTCCTTATCTAGTTTTTCTTAACCTAAGACCATCACCACACAACAAAAGTGTCTCTCAGCCCAGGATTTATCAGTCTACCTGTGAGATAGTTCACAGGAACCAGAAAGCCTTGGAAGACCAATCAGAAGCATGGACACATACTCACAGGAAGTATCATGCTGGAAAAATATTAGGTGGTTAAACACAGAATAGAGCGTGAAAATAACACAGAGCAGCAGAGTGAAACAGCAGTGTCAGTGATTAACGAAGCTTCTCTCACCTGGTCGTTTGTATAACTGAGCTACTAACACACCTGTATGTGCGTGTGTGCGTGCAGGTAGAGGCCATGGATAAACTGGTGAATCTGACCGACACACTGAAGCAGGAGAAGAAGGACGAGACTCAGAAAGTATGAAAACAAACAAAGCAACTTAAATCTGACTTGTGATTGGCTGACGGTGACGTGTGTTTCTGTACTGCGATTGGTTGTCAGACTCAGATGAAGTTTCTGGTTGAGCACATGTCTCGTCCAGATTACATGGAAGCTCTGCAGGGATTCGTCTCTCCACTGAATCCAGTTCACCAGCTGGGAAATCTCAGGTAGGCATAACTGGTTAAATAACTGCATGACTTCCTACCTGACCGATCATTGCATGACCAGATCTTTTAGTGTGTGTGACTATGACTAAGATCAGTGTGGATATTTATAGCTCTTGGTACTGAAATGTGGGGTTTTCTAAATATAAACGTGATTCATCTGCATATTGACCGACTTTAAGTGTTTTATTCTTTAAAGAGCTTCCTGACTGCATCAGCGTGTTTTCAGGCTTGAAAAACAACAAAGTAAAACAATGTTTAAAAAGTGTCGTGTGCTTTTAGGCTGGAGGAGTGCAGGATCATGTCCTCGGCAAAGCGCCCCCTGTGGCTGAACTGGGAAAACCCTGACATCATGTCCGAGCTTCTCTTCACCAACAACGAGATCATCTTCAAGAACGGAGATGGTAACGAGTTTGGCGCTAACTGTATTACTGCTGTTTACAGCTGTGCCAGGGCACTGTGGGTAACGTAGTGTGTTCTGTTACAGACCTGCGTCAGGATATGCTAACGTTGCAGATTATTAAAATCATGGAGAACATCTGGCAGAACCAGGGTCTGGACCTGCGGTGAGAGCCAGTGACATTAGCTGTGACATCACACCGACACCTGGCTAACGGAGCGTGTGTTTGTGTATTAGCATGTTGCCCTATGGATGCCTCTCCATCGGTGACTGCGTGGGTCTGATTGAGGTTGTGAAGAACAGCTTCACCATCATGCAGATTCAGTGCAAGGGAGGCCTGAAGGGGGCGCTGCAGTTCAACTCCAACACGCTGCATCACTGGATCAAAGACAAGAACCGCGGCGAAGCGTGAGCACACCCCTCTGCACACCTGTTTGCATGAACACCTGTCTGCCCTCTGCTCACTTCCTGTCTGTCCCACAGGTACGATCGGGCCATCGACCTGTTCACGCGCTCATGTGCTGGTTACTGCGTTGCCACGTTCATCCTGGGAATCGGAGACCGCCACAACTCCAACATTATGGTGAAAGAGAATGGACAGGTGAGCCTCTGACCCCACGCCCTGACAGCTCTTCCTGGGACTGCAGCCGCCTAACTCTTTGTCTGCCTCCTCCAGCTGTTCCACATTGACTTTGGTCACTTCCTGGATCACAAGAAGAAGAAATTTGGCTACAAGAGGGAGCGTGTACCCTTTGTCCTTACTCAGGACTTCCTCATCGTCATTAGTAAAGGCATCCAGGAATCCACCAAGACCAAGGAGTTCGAGAGGTGCCCTGTCCCTCCTCTTTGCACCTCCTCCTGTCTCCCTCTGAGCCCGCCTCACTCTCTGTCTACCTGTTTAGGTTCCAGGAGATGTGCTACAAAGCATACCTCGCCATCCGTCAGCACGCCAGCCTCTTCATCAATCTCTTTTCCCTCATGCTGGGTTGCGGGATGCCTGAACTGCAGAGCTTTGATGACATTGCCTACCTGAGGAAAACCCTGGCCCTGGGTAAGACTGGAGTGACGGACGGGCAGGAGACAGGTGGTATTATGATGCTGTAGATGTCTAGAACTCCACCAATCCATGGTGGCAGCAGAGTACCTGTTCTAAGCAACCATCTCCTGTCCATCACAGGGACAGTTCAGTACTTGGAACTGTCTGTAACCCATCTGTCATAGACCGGCCTGTCTAAGGTCATATCCCAATTCATGGGTTGGATCCTCCTGAGGACCCGGCCTTCGCGGTCTACGTGGGCCGGGTCCTCAGAAGGTCGGGTAGGCCGGAAGTAAACGGCTGTGGAATTGAACGGTCTAGCCTTCAGATTAGCATCACCGCTGTCTTGGTGGAGTTTAATAAACTCGGCGTAAATTCTCGACCATCTCACACTTCTGTTTAATCAGTTTTCTGTTTGACGTTTATTCAGCTGTGTGAAAACCACCCGGGGTATTAATAAAGTTTTATTTTATCTAATCTAATCTAATAACTTTAATCTCAGCCAAACCGATTTACTCACAAACAAATAAAACACTGAAAAAGCCCAACAATAACATTTTTAGGTTGTCTAAATGACTCTTATATTACATTTAACCTGAGTAGTGAAAGTCCGCGGTGATCTGAAAATGATGTGCCGGGAGTTGTGTCGTTCTCGGCGGCTTCAGTAACCCTCGAGCTCTCAGCTAGCTATCAAGCTGGTGGGTAGCAGACGTCTCCAAAAACGTTGAAGCACTTTTGCAAATATGCGATATCTTGATAAACTGAGCAGATATTAGAAGTTTACACGCCCACATTCTCGCCTGAAAATATGTTAAAAGTTTATTTTTTGGGGGGTCCTTTGTCCCTCTTTGGGGGGAAACTCCCACTAGGTTTAAATCTGGGACTCCCCACCATTTGACCCTAGAACTGAAGAAGCTTCTCAAATGAGAGGTGAAACATCTTCAAGCAACTTAAACAAGTCCAGACGCTTTTCTTTCCAAGCTCCTTAGATTAATACCAGTAATTTTAAAACTTAGTAGCTGCCGCCATTGCCGGAAACTGGAGTTTGGCTGGGCCGCGCTATGATTTCTGGGATATGGTGGGCCACGAAGGACACACCTGACCCATCCTTCAAATTCGGGTAAAAGGAGGCCACACTTGTCGGCTGCATTCGGAGGAGTCTACGAATTTGGACAGCCTTCGGCGCGTCGCTGTGACGTAATCGGTCTACAAATGCGTCCTCAGGAGGATGCAGCCCATGAATTTGGACACGACCTGTAAGTCTTTTCTTTAACCAGTCTGTCTCTAACCCATTTGTCTGTCATTCAGAGAAGAGCCAGCAGGAGGCACTGGAGTACTTCACCAAGCAGATGAACGACGCTCACCACGGCGGCTGGAGCACGAAGATGGACTGGATCTTTCACACCATAAGACACATGCCCAATGAGCACTGACACACACCCACCCACACACCCACACTGGTGTGTTTGTTTACTGCACTACTGTGATGATTATGATACTAATGATGATGATGATGATGACAGACTCGTCATCTGATGTCATAGATTTTCTTTAGAGGTTTTTTGTCCTTGTGTCTTTTGGACGGTTGTCATAGAAATATGAATCTCAGGGTCAAAGGTCAGAGGGGTTTTGATGATGCCAAAGGCAGGCTGGGAAAAAATGACGATGCTGATGATGAAGGTGACGTCACAAAAGTCTTCCAATCGGTGCTACTGTTAGCTTGTTAGCTGCTGTACTTTTCAAAAACAGTCAAACTTTATTGAGTGAAATTTTATTGACAAGCAGCTGTAACTTTATAAAATGTTATTTTTGAGTGACATAACTTTATTGAAACCAGCAAAGTGAACACTGTGGTCACTGTGAGAGCAATAAAACTTCCAATTACCAATTAATATTTAGATTATGACAATCAGGAGTTCTAACCAGTAGGAAGGCAGAGCTGACCAGCTGTGGGCGGAGTCATTGTGATGATGCAGTCTAGAGACTGAAGTTACCTTCAGAGTTTATTGGAAGTATCTTTTGGAGTATTTTGTTGAATTGAACCCACTTAAACAGATTTTTACGATCAGCATATCATCCTCGTTAATCAGGGATCAAAGTACTCGACAATCTGAACCAATCAGCTGCTGCCGTTAGCCCTTAGCTAGTCTACTTAGCATTGTTAGCTGTTGGCTCATGAGTCATGCTGAGATAGTTAGCATTAGCCTGTTAGCTATTAGATAGCTGAGTTGTTGCACTGGATAAAGGAACTGTGGGTAGGTTTAGTTACCATAGTGAAAACCCCGTCCCTCTAATCTCATTGGCTGCCAGTTCCTAGGGCGGGGCCACATTCAAATAGTTTTATGTGAAGGTTTTTTCCTGTTCAGGTGAGAGATCAAAGCCCCGCCCCCTGCTGCATGCTAATCATTCATTGCTGACATCATCGACTGTGATGGTTACTATAGTGACTGATAACACACGGGGAGATGTGATGTGTTTGTTTCCATGTGATCAGTATTGATTGTTTTCTGATGTATTAATGATTTTTAACTAATTGGTTTCTTCATGTATTGATTTGTGATGTTATTGATTCTTCTTGACCCTCTGACATAGGAGAGCAGGTCACCTGAAGGGCGGAGCCTGATGTTATAACACCATGCCCAGGTGTTAAAGCACTTATTGATCAGTGTTATTATGGATTATTGTTGTTTCAAAATAAAAGTTTAACTGGTGTACTGTGTGTGTGTGTGTATGTGTGTGTGTGCTTTACTCACCTGAGACATGTTCAGTTCCTCTGACGTCCAGCAGGTGCTGCTGTGACTTTTGAGTCCTAACTGCTCTTTTTTTAAAATGAAATAAATAAAACTAAAATAATAAGATATTTCACCGTATTTCAACGAAAATAAATGCAAATAACTCTGGGTATTAATCAATCCATGATATATGACATCTTTTTTTCCAAGCTCCTTAGACAGCATTTGACACTGTTGACCACACAATCCTATTAAATTAGGGGTCCCCAATCCCAGTCCACGAGGGCCGGTGTCCCTGCAGGTTTTAGATGTGTCCTTGATCCATCACAGCTGATTTAAATAGATAAATAACTGTCTTGTCTCCAGAGGCCTGGTAATGAACTAATCATGTGATTCAGGTGTGTTGACCCAGGGTGAGATCTAAAACCTGCAGGGACACCGGCCTCGTGGACTGGGATTGGGGACCCCTGTATCAAACCATCTAAAGACATGTGTTGGGTTTGCACTTGTACAAACGTATACATGTATTTTATGTTCACATATGTGTGCTTGTGTGTGAATGTGTACACTCTTGTATATGTATGTGCATATTTGCATGTACACATATATTTTTACAAACATATGGGATGTCACAATGTTTTCTATTTTTTCATCTTTCATCTATTTTAATTCTTTTTATTTGATTATGCTATCCTTCTGTTCAGCACTTTGGCGGACACTTGATGTCCTTTAAATGTGCTTTATAAATAAAGATCACGTGACTTGAGAAGCATACATTAATGCAGAGCAGTGTATTTTCGTTTATCGTTTTTTTTAATGTATTGATTGTGCAGTGTTGGTCCTCCATATATTTATAAATATAATTTTGTAGTTTATGCACTGTGGGTCCGCCATATTATTTATATATCACTTATTATTATTTTTAATGAAGTCAATTATCCCGCGTTGATCCTCCATACTTATGGACATAATGTTTCGCTTTTATAACCTTTCGTGAAAGGGCGATTAGTGACAGCTATTAAATTTGTCCCTTCGCGCCTTCCGTCCACTGTTCCGCCGTAAGCATGCGCATTGGCAGAAGCCGTCACCGCAGTCCAGTGTGTTGAGTAGAAGCCGAGTAGGGACAATAGATTAAAAATAGAAAAGTACAGGTGATACAGGCGGAGATAAGGAGCAGAACGAGACACGGAGGAGAGATGGATCAGTTGGAGCGGTAAGGCTCACCTTTGACCCGGAAATAACTGCAGATAACGCTCGAGCACGTAGAGCTAGCATCCAGTGTGATTCATTCAAACTTTATTTAAACAGACTGCGTGAAATAAGAGTTAGCCGTTAACAACAGCGTTTTTATCCAGGCAGTCGGGGTCTAAACTTTATTGACACAGCCTCCCTGAACAGTCCGTTTGTTTCGGAGCGTGAGACGGTCGCGTGCGCTGTTGTGTACAAGTGAGAGGACCTGTGGAGGTGTGACGTCAGCGCAGGGCTCCGTCTTTTAAATGGAGTTTAGGAAGGACGTGAGATAAAGGGGCGACTTCACCTGTGAGTAGTGACGGTGCGGTGTGTCGAATCTTTCCAGCCAATGGTTTCGGGCGCACGAAGCCCCGTTTAACAGCTCACTGCTGCCATCTGCTGGTCGTTCGATGTACAGCGGCCCTGCTGTGATAACACATGCAGGCTACAGATCAGTGGAAAAGCAAACGTAAAGATGACTCAAGCATTTTAGCTGTTCGTCCACCATAAACCATGGGCACGTCCCTCAGGTGACACCTGGGATTAACTGCTGAGTACTTCCTGTTTGTCTTTCAGACCCCAAGATGACAACGCACAGGAGACAGATTGTCACGTTGACAATGCCGATGGAAACAACAACAACAACAACCGGCGCAAGGTAACCTGTTCCTCTGTTTTACCTGGTTACCTGTTCACGTCGTGCTCGTGTCTGTAGGCACGTGATGTTATCCCAGGTGGAAGTCTCGCTGAGACACGTGGCGTTAGAGGACAGACAACAGTTGTGTTTGTGGATATATGACTGACTGTAATTATGCATGAAATCATCACGTCTCTGTAGGATTAAACTGTTTGAACATTATAAGTGCTTCATAAAAACAATGTCACGTGACTTTGCTGACAGGCAGCTAAAAGTGTTGTTTAATGTTCCTGTTGGAACTTTGTGTCGCCGCATAAATAAGAGTCATAAAAACTCAGCACTTGTTACTCTGCGGCCGCCCCCACTTTATCCTCTGCTGTGCTATGAATCCTGGGATATGATGTGCCAAACCCACATCATAACGCATCCTTGAAATCTGAGGGAAAGGACGACGCATTTGCAGCAGCCTTCGATTCAGGACTGTCTTCGTCACGCCACTGTGACGTAATCGGCCTTCAAACGCGGCCTCTGAAGGACGCGGGCCCTGACTTGGCACACACCTGAGTTTAGACACTCTTTAAAACCCTCAGACTGTGAGGACCTGATTGGTCAGCAGCAGTGATGTGTGTGTTTTGTAACCTGCAGACGGTGTGTCCAGGTGCAGGTGAGCACCCCCTGCAGTATAAACTACACCTTCTGGTACAGCAGGAGGACCCCGAGTCGTCCCGCAGCTCTCTGAGCTACGAGCAGAACATACGACAGATCGGCACCGTGGCCTCGGTACGTATGGACAGCTTTCTGTGAGGACACGCCTCCTCTGAGACCACACCCCGTCAGCTTTACTGATAGTTTCAGTCTGACACGATTTTATTTCTTCTCTCTCTGATTCAGTCACATGATCAGTCTGACCGGATCAGTAAGTCTGTGCGATCGATCGTTCTGATAACCAATAATGTGTTCAGGTGGAGCAGTTCTGGAGGTTTTACAGTCATCTGGTGAGGCCAGGCGACCTGAGCGGGCACAGCGACTTCCACCTGTTCAAGGAGGGCATCAAACCCATGTGGGAGGTAACTAAGTACCCAGTACTCCTGCAGTACTCGTGTAGGACAGATTTGTGCTGCTCAAATGAAAGTACAACAATAAAATCATCATAGACACACAACACATGCAGGGCTGCAGTGACATCACCACGAACCAGACACGCCTGTGTGAGGCCACACCCACACCAAGAAAGTACTAATGAAGGAAGCATCAATGAATTCTTAGTGAAGTGCTGATGAAGATCAGGGGTATCCATCCGTCCTCCTTCACTGGGGGGCAGGTCACGGGGCAGTAGCCTGAGCGTACCAGACCTCCCTCCTGCTGGCCGCCTCCTGGAGAACACGACAAGCGCACCTTGCCCAGGAGGCTCAGCTCTCTCTTCACCACCATGGACCGGTGCAGCATCACTGCAGCCGCTCCAGTGCCAGCTGGAGGACACCACCTGATGAAACCAACAGAACCAATCTGCACGAAAGCCAGAGATGAGATTCTTGGCTACGCCTATAAATTCTGTACATAAAGATTCTGAACAGAATCTGTGAGAGTACCATGTCCCACCAGGAACTAGTCCTGCCTACTGACGGCTCTGCGGACCAAGTTCTTGCAATGGTTGCTTAAGGATTAAATGGCCCGTAGTACGGCGATGGGCCCCTGTCTCTTTTCCCTGGCTGTGCCCAGCCACATCCTGGGCCTGGCTCCAGGGCGTGGCCCTGGTAACCCCAGGCAGGGGGAACTGTTTCCTGGGTGATCTTCTCATGGAGGTTTTTTAATAACTCTGTCTGGTCCCTAAACCCATGTCCAATTTGTCACGGGAGGCCCTACCAGGGGGCAAAAGCCCTCTGACACAAGCCCATGGATCTGTGCAGCGCACAAACCCCTCAACCTCCAGAAAGGTAGCGCTTCAGAGGGTTTTAATGAAGTACTGCTGGAGTGTTATTGAGGGCCGTGGGCTGTTTGAGCACAGTGGCTATCGTTGAATAACGTGTTTGTTTTGGCAGCCTGGATGTTAGCATTGAGGACGGTGTCGGCCTCTGATCCTTTTCTGGTTGCGTTTGATGCCGACGTAGGTGTAACACAGATGGTTGCCCCGTACCTGTAATCGACTCTGGCTAATTTCACTGCTGTCTTTCTAAACTCCGCTGCCTTGATCCTGATGTGAACCCAACTGTTGCACTCCCCCCTCGGCTGGTGAAGTCATGAATGCTATGTCATCCACATGCTCCACCACCTTGGCCCTGGTGGCCCCCGTAAAGATGAAGCATCTTAGATCCTCCCTCACCCTGGTTAAATGACTTGTGGGATTCACGTCGTATTCGTCTGAAGACGAGGAGTGATCGTGCCTTTGCCTCTTCAGCACCAAACCTCTGGAATGGTCTTCCTGCTACCATTCGTACCTCTGACTCCGTGCACTCCTTTAAAGCACGCTTCAAAACGTACCTGCTCAACCCGGCTTTGCCAACTCGCTCACTAATTGCTGTACCACTACTCATCTCTCTGGATGCTCATGATTATAATACATAATAATTCCACCAAGAATTCTTAACAGAAAAGCTGTTTTAACAGGGAAGTATTACCTGCTCATCAGTGTACTCGAGTACTGCAGGAGTAATCCTGGAGATGTACTCATGCGCTAATGCAGTACTGATACTGGAGCTTGTGATACTGCAGCAATCCTGTACCGCCCCCCTGCTGTGCTGCTCATACCAGTTGTCCCAGATAAGTTCCTGCAGGGATGTTAGAGCTGTGTGGTCACATGACGTCACCTGCAGAACCATACCACATGACAGGATGTATGAACAAGCTAGCCAATCGGGTACAGAGACGCACTCAAACTCCCCCCTGTGTCTCCTACCTGTCTCACCTGTTGTCTGTCTCACCTGTGCAGGACGAGTCTAACCGCAGTGGGGGGAAGTGGATCATCCGGCTGCGTAAGGGTCTGGCGAGTCGGTTCTGGGAGAACATCATCCTGGCCATGCTGGGCGAGCAGTTCATGGTGGGAGAGGAGATCTGTGGGGCTGTGGTCTCCATACGCTTCCAGGTAACCACACAACCACTGCAGTACTGTGCTACTGCAGGGCTGCTGCTCTGAGTCGGAGTGAGGCAGAGCGGAGACCTCTACCTGAGAGATCAGGGCTCAAACTGGGATTCGGTGCTGTCCAAGTAAAACACAATAGAACTGTGTTACTAAAGTGCAGCTAGTGATGACTGTGGAAGTCTGTGGAGGTCGAGCAGAGAGAGGACGTCTGTGATTCCATCGTACAGGGTTACCAGGGTTACCCAGTGCTGGTGTGCTGGGCCCCTTTTTAATAAGAATGTGAAACTACACTGAGCGTCATGCTCAGTGCTGAATTCCACTTCCAGAGCTCAGGGACCTCTCCCACGACATCTTTCAAAGTAAAAGTATTTCCAGTCTGGATCATGTGATCTGATCAGTGGGTAGCGTGGGTTCAGCTGGACGGGTGGGGTCTTGTTTGGCCTCAGTGTGTCCTGTATAGAAGACTGTGGCAGCAATGTCGTCGAGCTGTGTTCACAGACCAAATCAGTGAGTCCGATATATGAGCGCTGGAAGTGAGCTCAGAGGAGAGCTGCTGCTCCTCCACTGACAGGAGTCTGCTCCTTTAGCCTGAGCTTAAAATTAGACAGTCTGTCTCCCAAATCCAAACTGGTTCCCCGAGTTGTGCTCTGATGCATCCATCAGGTATGTGTGTGTGTGTAAATATTAGATAGGAAAAAGGACTTGTGTGGATGGGTGAACCAGGCACGCTGTGCTCAGAGTAGGAAAGTGATATAGGAGAACCAGTCCATTCACCATTTCCTGTCAGAGGCCATAAGAAGATCATTTGTAACCTTCACTAAAGCAGTTTCTGTGATGAGCTCTGACACCTGACTGAAACTCTTCAATGAGCCTCTGCAGATGATCTGCTAGCTGTTGGCCTATAGTTAGCTAAGATTAGCTGGGTTTAAACAAGCTTTTTAAGTAACGGTTAACTACTGCCAGCTTGAAGGCCTGTGGTACGTTTATGATAACATCTGACCTCTGACCTGTCTGTAACCCGTCTGTCTGTCAGGAGGACATCCTGTCGATCTGGAACAGGACGTCCAACGACCAGACGACGACGTCCAGAATCAGAGACACTTTGAGACGAGTCCTGAACCTTCCAGCTAACACCATCATGGAGTACAAGACCCACAACGACAGCCTCAGGTACTACCACTGTGCTACCACTGTTACTGCTGCTAACACTGTGCTGTCAGGTTGGCTGATGCTTTGAGTGTATTCATATGAACCTGACGGTGATCAAAGTCACCTGTCTCAGCTCTAAACCATCTGTACTTAACCCTTTAAAGCCGGTTCGGAGCGGGCCACGCTCTGTTTTGCCTAACCATATTTAAATCCCGGTAGAACCTGAACCGCGTAAGCTAGCGCAATAATTTTTTTGCATATGAAACCGGAGGAGTTGTACTTACATCTTATGCCATCAGCTTGTCCTAGGTCACGGTTTCCTTCCACATAAAGCTTTGCAAAAAACTGCATAAAAAGCACTTGCAGCAACAAAAACATAATATTCCAGAAACATGCTTTGCCGATCCGATCAGCTGTTTGTAACACTTGCTACGTTAGAATAGACGTCAGCGCGAACTATCGCATGTCCGCATGACCTGCCCGAACCGGAAGTGACGTCATTTTCGCGGAAAATGTAGTTTTTTACTTGTAGGCCTTTACCGATGCTTTTAAAAGTCATGTTTGACTTCATGCTTTTCTGAATAGTTTGCTGGGATGCTTAGGACTCAAATTGCGCTGCTTTAAATAGTTATTTTGACGCACCTGCTGTTTTCTCTGCAAATTTGCATTCTAGGATTGTTTTAGTTTTTCTGCAGTATATAAAAATTGCTGTATCTCAAAAATAAATCTATGAAGACACAAAATAACTTCCCTGTGGTGGGAAACTGTTTGTGCAACTTTTTTGTATTTAAAGTTTTGAGGGATAAGCCTCTTAAATTTCTCTAACTAGAAATATATGTTAAAAAAACAAAACAATTTTCAAATTTTTTGTACTTTATTGCAGCGGTCCCCAACCGTTTGTGCGCCACGGACCGGTTAATACCCGACAATATTTTCACGGACTGGCTTTTAAGGTGTCAACAAAATAAAACTAGTACCGAAAAAAATAAGATTTATTCATAACACATGTGAAAAGATTCGATGCCTATACAACCGTTGCAAGAGCTTGGTTCGCATTGCCAGCAATAACTCGGACTCGTTCCGGTGGGTGATGGGCTCCGCCAGGGCTGCCCTTTGTCACCAGTTCTGTTCATAATTTTTATGGACAGGATTTCTAGGTGCAGCCAAGTGGCGGAGGGCTTTCGCTTTGGTGGCCTCAGAATCTCATCTCTGCTTTTTGTGGATGATGTGGTTCTGTTGGCTTCATCGGGTGAGGGGCCTCCAGCTCGCACTGGAACGGTTCGCAGCCGAGTGTGAAGCAGCGGGAATGAGGATCAGCACCTCCAAATCTGAGGGCCATGGTTCTCAGCCGGACAAGGGTGGAGTGGCCCACTCCGGTTGGGGGATGAGTTCCTGCCCCAAGTGGAGGAGTTCAAGTATCTCGGGGTTCTTGTTCGCAGTGATGGGAGAAGAGAGCCGGAGATCCGACAGACGGATTGGGGCTGCAGCTGCAGTAATGCGGACGCTGCACCGGATCCGTCGTTGGTGAAGAGGGAGCTGAGTGTAAAGCGAAGCTCTCAATTTACCGGTCGATCTACGTCCCTACCCTCACCTATGGTCACGAGCTGTGGGTAGTGACCAAAAGAACGAGATTGCGGATACAAGCGGCAGAATGAGCTTCCTCCGAAGGGTGGCTGGCCTCTCCCTTAGAGATAGGGTGAGAAGTTCGGCCATCCGGGAGGGGCTCAGAGTAGAGCAGCTGCTGCTCCACATCGAAAGGAGCCAGCTGAAGTGGTTCGGGCATCTGACAAGGATGCCCCTGGGCGCCTCCTGGGTGAGGTGTTCCAGGCATGTCCCACCGGGAGGAGGCCTAGGGGCAGACCCAGGACACGATGGAAACATTATATCTCTTGGCTTGCCTGGGAACGCCTTGGTGTTCCCCCGGATAAGCTGGAGGAGGTGGCTGGGGAGAGGGAGGTCTGGGCCTCTTTGCTTAGGCTGCTGCCCCCGCGACCTGGCCCCGGATATAAGAGGATGAAGATGGATGTGAACAGACCAGGAAAACAGAGTTAACGATCAAAACGATAACAAAATAACGCTGAAAACCGAATAAAAACCCTGAAAACTATACATTTCACACCTGAGCCTCAACTCTCGCGGCCCGGTACCAAACGACTCACGGACCGGCACCGGTCCGAGGCCCGGGGGTTGGGGACCGCTGGTTTATTGCACTTTTTTGCAATTTATGTAGTTACTATGGACTTAATGCTAAAATATGGGCTATAACAGTTGTATTGATGTATAGCAACTTGAAATGCTCCCAAAAACTGCTCCACAGCATGTAAAAATATCTCCTTCTTGGTTCTATGGCAGGTCTAAAGGGTTCATGATCCTCTAAACAGGGTTTGTCCTCTGTTGATGTTTGGGACATGAGGTGGAGCCACTTTTCATCTAATGAAAGGAAATCAGGACATTTGTTTTCTTTAGGTCAAAGTTGAGATCAAATGTACGTGTTCTCCCTGTCCTCCCTGTAAACCCACTGTTACCCTCTGTCCTCCCTGTAAACCCACTGTTACCCTCTGTCCTCCCTGTAAACCCACTGTTACCCCTCTGTCCTCCCTGTAAACCCACTGTTACCCCTCTGTCCTCCCTGTAAACCCACTGTTACCCCTCTGTCCTCCCTGTAAACCCACTGTTACCCCTCTGTCCTCCCTGTAAACCCACTGTTACCCCTCTGTCCTCCCTGTAAACCCACTGTTACCCCTCTGTCCACCTGTAAACCCACTGTTACCCCTCTGTCCTCCCTGTAAACCCACTGTTACCCCCCTGTCCTCCCTGTAAACCCGCTGTTACCCCTCTGTCCACTCTGTAAACCCACTGTTACCCCTCTGTCCTCCCTGTAAACCCACTGTTACCCCTCTGTCCTCCCTGTAAACCCAGTGTAAACACTCAAGCGTGTTTAGAGAGCGGGAGGATTGCAGCAGATGGTTGTATTTGTATAGCACTTTATGTAGTCCCTAAGGACCCCAAAGCGCTTTACACTACATGCAGTCATTCACACACTGGTGATGGCAGCTACATTGTAGCCACAGCCACCCTGGGGCGCACTGACAGAGGCGAGGCTGCCGGACACTGGCGCCACCGGGCCCTCTGACCACCACCAGTAGGCAACGGGTGAAGTGTCTTGCTCAAAGACACAACAAACCGTCAACCTTCCGATTACAGGACGAACTGAACTCTTGAGCAACGATTGCCCAGATGACACTAATTCTGTGTTTAAACTAACAGCTGTGCTTGTCACTGCTGACTGGTGAAATGCATTGTGGGAAACGATCCTGATAAAGCAGTGAGACCTCTTCTGTCTTCTGTTTCAGGGACAACTCGAGCTTCAGGAACACCAAGATCTCTGTCTGAGGTCACCGGGGTCAGCCGAATGGCCCTCTTGACCAATCAGGAACTGCCGTGGTGTTACTCTGCTCTCTCATTGGCCAGAGGATGGCCACATGGACCAATAAACTGACTGAACTGGACTGACGGTGTTAGTTTTGTATCTCTGAAGTTTGTGCTGGTTGTAAATAAAACTGAGTCTTCTTTAAGCTCTGAGTGTGACTCTTTAATCCCAGCTGGCACCTCCGGGTCCCAGAGCAGTATAAAGACCTGTCCCAGGATATTCCAGGATGGTAGCTGAGACTAATCTGGGTCTATTCCAGGCTGCAGTCCAGCAGGGAGCTCTGAAGATGGACTTGATCCAGGCCGGGATTAGCAGATCAGAGGTACCATCATCTGTACCTGATCCAGCTCACCTGTCTGATCACATGATTCACCCTCCCCTGCTGCTCCTTGCACAGGAAGACTCAGTCGCCCTCTTACCACAAGCTGTGACACTACAGCGAGGTGCTGACATCATCAGCAGGAAGTGAAGACGTGACAACAACACAGGTGGATGCAAAGTTCCTCTCTCTCCACTGTAAGTGAATGTAGCTCGACCATGATTCTCTCTCTCCACTGTAAGTGAATGTAGCTCGACCATGATTCTCTCTCTCCACTGTAAGTGAATGTAGCTCGACCATGATTCTCTCTCTCCATGTAAGTGGTGTAACTCGACCATGAATCTCTCTCTCCACTGTAAGTGGATGTAACTCGACCGTGATTCTCTCTCTCCACTGTAAGTGGATGTAACTCGACCGTGATTCTCTCTCTCCACTGTAAGTGAATGTAGCTCGACCGTGATTCTCTCTCCACTGTAAGTGGATGTAGCTCGACCGTGATTCTCCTCTCTCCACTGTAAGGGATGTAGCTCGACCATGATTCTCTCTCTCTCCACTGTAAGTGGATGTAGCTCGACCATGATTCTCTCTCTCCACTGTAAGTGGATGTAAACTGGACGTTGACGCTCTCCCTCCTGGTCTCTGGTCCTCGCTCGTTCAGCCTGACATCATCTGCTTGGTTTTCCTTTGGACAGATGAAGCTCTGAGACAAAGGTAAACAGATCATTGATCGCTCGATTGATTGTTCTGATATTTGAGCTTCTGATGCTCAGACAGTCTTAGACTCTGTGTGTGCAGACAGGTTGTGTTTTGTCCTGTCTGATTTCCGATCCGTTGGAGCCCTCTCCCTGTTAAAAGGGAGTTCTTCCTTCCCACCTTCGATTGCCCCTCTAATTTTGTAGGCTCTTTGACTGCTGCTGTAAACCCGAGCTGTATACATAAAGTTACATTTTGCCTGAATATAGGGAGCACGGGACCTGAGTGATTTAAGTAAATCTGTTAATGAGCTTGATCTTCTTTAAAAGCAGCCAATCAGAGAGCTGCAGATCAAGTCTTGACCTTTCAGGTGTGTGTGTGTTTCCATGGTTACCATGATTGGATTAAAGGTGTCAGCGGGTGCCCTCTGTGGTTCAACCTGAGCATGTGTGGTCATAGTTACATACTCTGCTCTATCTCTCCTGATGCCATGACTGAGGCAGCACATTTGCACACACCATCATCGTGTTATTGCACAACGTGCATGTCTCTGGACAGCCTCTGGTGGCAGCCAGACAAACCAGTGAAAGCCTCCACCTGCTCTCCAGTTGCTGTACCTGAGGGTCCAAATTTTAGGATTTATGGTCTCTGAGGAGAACCAGTCACAAATGAGCTACAGCTGAGGGTCCTGTTTCAGAAAGCCGGTTCACTGAGGCTCAAGTCCTGAAGGGGTCATAGTTCATAGTGCTCCTACTCAGGTGGTCCTAGTCCCTTAGGAGGTTGAAGGTTTCCAGTGCCTGGTGGTTTGAGTGTTCAGCTTCAAGTCATCACAGTCTCTAATGTGGACTCAGATCTACCTTCAGATTAATTATCCCCAGAGGGAAGCATCTCTGTGACATCACCTGGAGACTCTTCACAAACCCCACAGAGTCACAGCTGCAGGAGGTCAGAGGAAATGTGGTCGTTTCAGAGGTTTTGACAGTCAGCTTTCAAACGCTGATACAAGCAAGCATCCTACGTGTGGTTAACTGCATCTCATTCATAGTTACTGTGGAGATGACACACAGTCATGTGATGTCAAACAGAAGCTCTTCTTCTGAGGGTTTATTGAAGTATTCTCACCTTAAAGCAGAGCGCGGTCCTCTGTGAAGGGGCCAGCAGGTCCCTGTGACCTTATCACCTTGGAGCTTCTACATTGTCATCATTTTTTAACGAAGCACTGCGTAGGCCTCTAAATTCTTAATCTGTTATTCACTTTAATACCTAACACAAGATTAAGGAGCAGACGTTAAAGGTAAGATGTTACATCATTCAGGTGGCAGGCTGGTCGATGGATCTAAAACCTCTGCTGTAGTATAAACTTACAGGTCATGTGACTCTGGCTACCCACAGTCCACAGTGACGCAGTGGTTAGCACTGTTGCCTCACAGCAAGTCCTGAGTGTGATTCCACTTTGAATTTGACTACATGTTCTTCTGCTGTCCATGTAACTGTGACATGTGACTGCATTGCGTCCAGAGGAAGCCAAACCCTGTAAAAGCATCAGTGTACATAAGCAATGTTGGTCTATAAAACCTATTTAAAACAAAAGCTTGCTCTTCTGTTTTGACTGGTATGTTTAGTGTAAATGTGTTTTCAGTGTTACAAACAAGTGATTCATACAGATTTCTGATGCTTGTCTCCTCTGAGTTGTATGTCAGCATTATTAAGTCTTATTACAGACTGCCAGAGCCGGTCCAGTGTTCCACAACCAGTGGATTCAGCCTTCCTCCTGAATCCGAGGGTCGACTACAATCTCTTTTCCACAACACTGGCATACACTTTCCCAGGAAAGCTGTTGAGTGTGATCCCTCTGTAGTTGGAGCACACCCTCTACACCCCCTGCTTAAACAGGGCAACCACCATCTGATCTGCCAATGTAGAGGCAATGCAACACTGCAGAAACGTAACCCAGCAGCACAATAGAGTTCCTTATTGGAGAGTTATTGAGCGTTATTACCCCCACCCAGTGACTCTAAGAAGGCTGGGTGGGGTGCTGGAGAACTCTGTGGTGTCATTTGGCTCATACACACAAACAAAACTTAGGACCCATTCCACAACCACAAGGCGCAGGGAACCACCCATCTCATCCACCGGGGAAAACTCCGACAGCAAAGGCAGCCAACCGTGGCGATACATGTACCGTAAATCCCGGACTACAGAGCGCAACTGATTAAAAGCCGCATGAAAGAAAATCATTTTGTACTTGTACAGGCCGCACCGGATTTTAAGCCGTATGCGTTTCCCCTGTAATATGAGATATTTACACAGAAATATTGCACCTGAGGAATTTTAACGTTTAATTTAATCCGTAAGGTAACATAAATGTTATGGTAACATACAAAAATACATACTGCAAATGCTTCTTTTCCTCGAACAGCACCTGTAACACGGCTACCTTTAAGTATACGTACTAGGGATGCAACGATACCAATTTTTTCAAACCGATACGATACCGATACTTGGATCTGAGTACTTGCTGATACAGAGTACAAAAACCGATACTTCTACCACACACACACACACGAAAATACAATGAGTTGGAAGACAGGTTTTATTTTATTCTCTGCCGATAATAAATAATATCTTAATAAAAATGACCACAAAAAATTTCAAGTGAAAAATAAGCACTTCTGTTAAATTATTGCAGAGTCTCCACATTGTAATTTAGCAAAATATCACTGAACTATTGGCACTGTCTCGAGCTTTCAGAATAATAAATAAACACTTCTGTTTGGAATAAAATAAATACAAATTAGGTTTGAGAATAAAATAAACTTTTAAATTGTTGCAGAGTGTCCATATTGTAAACAAACAAACAAAATAACGAAAGTATTCGGCATTGACGAACGAACTCCCCATCTGCCCGTGGATCATCAGTCCACTGTGCCGTTAAACCAAGGACTGACATCGCGCACACACTGCTGTCTTTACCTCTTTAGAAAGTTTTGGCACCATTATCTCCCTGATGTGTGGGCGGCTGGGAATTTCATATTGCAGCTCGAGTATGCTGAGAAGAATCCTATGTTTTCCACGACTGGCATTGGCTGGTCATCCAGAGCGATAAAATGAGTCAGAGCCTCCGTTATTTTACCTGCCCGTGGATTTTCTCTTGACATTTTTCATCGCTTTTCCAAAACCTGAGTTAAAGTTGGCTGTTCCGGTCCACACTGCTGACATTTTGTTTAGCCTAGCTACAGCAGCTTCCAGTTTCTCTTTTTTTATCTGAAGCTGCCAGTCTGACTCCTCTAACCCTGTGCCTGTTTAGCGCGGGATGTCCCCCTAGTGGCCAATCTAAAAAACTACAACAAAAATGACAAGCCACCCTCTGATTAATGAAATAAGTTAGTATCGGTTCATGGTATCGGTTAACTTTTACGAGTATGAGTACACACACATTTTACAGTATCGGCCCCGATACCAGTATCGGCATCGGTGCATCCCTAATACGTACATATCAGTAACACACAAATTACGTTGCTTATGGTTTTTTTACGGAACAGTGCACAAACAACATTACAACGTCTCTTAACAACCGGTAAAAATATATACGATATATATACTACTGATCAATTTTATTGGTCTACTGTTACCAGGCAAAATGTTTTTGGCCACATGAAAAAAAAAATGCATTAGCCGCACGTCAGTATAAGCCGCAGTGTTCACAGTGTGGGGAAAAATTAGCGGCTTGTGACCCGAAAACTACGGTAGTACCACTCTGTCCATGCCCTCACATCAAGGGCAACTCCAGAGGGGAACAGAGTCCAGGTCATCTATAGGAAACTGGTTGAGAACCAGAGCTATGCACCGAGGTGAACCTGACTATATCTAGTCATCACATCTTAACTTCATGCACCAGCTCAGGCGCCTTTCACACCAGAAAGGCGACATTACATTTGCCACAAGCCAGTTTTGGAAGCTGAAAATCGGAGCGCCAGTACATCAGACTGCCTCATTATCTACTAAGCACCCAACCCTACAGCCCCTCGTGTGGGTGGTAAGCCCGCAGTCTTAAGCCCTGTCTTTAAAATGAACTGACATTGCAGGTTAAATAATTAAATAATTAAATAAATAATTAAATAATTTCGTGGAGGTTTCAGGTTCCTTGTTAACAGACAGTAGTTTGACAAACCTGAATCAGTTTTTTGTGTTTCATCTTTGTTCAGACGAGTTTGTGTTCTTGTTGACTTTCTAAAAATCCGTCTGAATCTCTGGCAGGTTGTCAGGATGCAGCTTCGATGGTTGCTAGGGGCGTGTCTGTGGTTGCTATGCATCGAAGAGGTTCGGACAACAACCTTCAAGATCGCCTTGGTCGGTCCGTGGTCATGTGACCCGTTGTTTTCCCGGGCGATGCCGACAGCAGCGGTCACGCTGGCGTTGTCCAGGTTACGGACTGACACCAGTATGAGCAGAGGGTACTGGTATGATGTCAAAGTGCTGGACGAGGACTGCTCTGCCTCCAAAGGTCTGTTATCCAATCAGCCAACAGGACCTTAAAATAAAGTTCAGTAAAATATTTAGAAAGAGATTACCTTTAGTTACAGTTAAAGTTTGTACCACTTTGGTTAACTCAGTTACACTAGAACAATCACACAATGATGAGTTAGCAGCCAATTATTAGACCCCCTGTTAAAAGGGGTTTTTTCTTTCCCACTGTCGCCAAAGCGCTTGCTCATAGGGGGTCATGTGATTGTTGGGTTGTTCTCTGTATGTATTATTGTGCGATCTACTGTACAATATAAAGCTCCTCGAGGCGACTGTTGTTGTGATTTGGCGCTGTATAAATAAAATTGAACTGAATGAACAATCAGAAGACATTTAATAAAACTTTTAATTTGAAAAGTCTGCTTGTTAGTCACATATTAGACCACTCCACCTCCAAAGGATCATTAGACATTTAATCAGTCATATCAACACACGCTTATTTGAAGTGTGTTTATCAGCTTACAGACTGGAGTAAGTGAACAATTTTTTATTTTCCTTATTTTTATTTGTGTGATATTTATTTGACCTTTGACCTTTTTATTTTAGCTCTGACCAACTTTGGGGACTTTGAAGGTTATGGCTATGCCTACATTGGACCCTTTAATCCCGCCCTCTGTCACTCTGCCTCCCTAATGACTGAGCATTGGGAGGCTGGACTCGCCTCTCCCGGTTGTCTAGATGCTGACTGGCCAAACCTGCCGCCACTGACTCCTCCCACCAGAGTCCTGTTCACCGTGTTCAGATTTTTCGGCTGGGCGCATGTCAGCATCATCACAGGTGAGGGTTTGACATCACAGTCAGAGTGGTGGGGTGGTTCTCACCATAATCTCTTCATTCAAACTTGTGTTACTTTAATTTAGCCTGAGCCGGTTATTTGATCTGAGCTTCACCATTTTAGACTGTTACACTCACATATTAGGCCCCCTTTGTTTGATTTTGGTGGTTCGACTTTTACTGCCCATCGGACTATAACTGCAGTGGTTCATTGGGACATCACACAGTGGAGGTGTTTTCTGTGAGGGCTTTAACTTAACCATTGTTACTTATGAGCTTCTGAATGGAGATAGAAGTGAGAGCTAGACCCAGTTTAACATATCGACATGTTCACCAGGACTCTTTCACCAAGGACACTTCTTGCTGACATGAAATTCTCTCTGCCAAAGTAAAGTACAGAGATAGACAGAGACAGCTGGAGGTTCAACAGATCCACTGACCTTCTGATCCTCCAAGTCTGATTTCACCATTCTGAAAGGAAAGGAGACATCATTGACAGAGCCCTTCTCTTTATGGACCCATCCAAGAGGACCTCAATTGTCCTGCTTGTCTGATTCCAACGTATTAAGGACAGCTTCTTAAAAGCTCAGATGATCTCCACAATCTTTGGTTCGTCATCGTTTCAAACCAACCATCAACTAAATAATCCACACGAAACCTTGACGTCAGGGGGCACTCATTCGATTAATCTAGGTCCAGACGGCTGTGATCATCTCGTCTTCTCTGTGAGAGTAAAACCAGAGCAATGTCAGGTCAAGTGGCTTTATTGTCATTGCAACCATGTGCAGTATGAAACGAGACAGCGTTCCTCACACTGTTCCTCACAGCGTTCCTCACACTGTTCCTCACACTGTTCCTCACAGCGTTCCTCACTACTGTTCCTCACACTGTTCCTCACACTGTTCCTCACACTGTTCCTCTCACTGTTCCTCACGCGTTCCTCACACTGTTCTTCACTGCACCTCTCAGGTTCCTCACTGTTCCTCACACTGTTCCTCTCACTGTTCCTCACACTTTCCTCTCACTTTCCTCACAGTGTTCCTCACACTGTTCCTCTAACTGTTCCTCACACTGTTCCTCACAGTGTTCCTCCACTGTTCCTCTCACTGTTCCTCACACTGTTCCTCTCACTGTTCCTCACACTGTTCCTCACACTGTTCCTCTCACTGTTCCTCACACGTTCCTCACACTGTTCCTCTCACTGTTCCTCTCACTGTTCCTCACACTGTTCCTCACACTGTTCCTCTCACTGTTCCTCACAGTTCCTCACAGCGTTCCTCTCACTGTTTCACACGTGTTCCTCACACGTTCCTCTCACTGTTCCTCTCACTGTTCCTCACACTGTTCCTCACACTGTTTCCACGTTCCTCACACTGTTCCTCTCACTGTTCCTCTCATGTTCCTCACACTGTTCCTCTCACTGTTCCTCACAGCGTTTCTCACACTGTTCCTCTCACTGTTCCTCACACTGTTCCTCTCACTGTTCCTCACACTGTTCCTCTCACTGTTCCTCTCACTGTTCCTCACACTGTTCCTCTCACTGTTCCTCAAACTGTTCCTCTCACTTGTTCCTCTCACTGTTCCTCTCACTGTTCCTCACACTTGTTCCTCTCACTGTTCCTCACACTGTTCCTCTCACTGTTCCTCACACTGTTCCTCACAACTGTTCCTCACAGTGTTCCTCACACTGTTCCTCTCACTGTTCCTCACACTGTTCCTCTCACTGTTCCTCACCACTGTTCCTCACACTGTTCCTCAACTGTTCCCTCTCACTGTTCCTCACACGTTCCTCACACTGTTCCTCTCCACTGTTCCTCACAGCGTTCCTCACACTGTTCCTCTCACTGTTCCTCTCACTGTTCCTCACACTGTCCTCACACTGTTCTCTCAGTTCCTCACACTGTTCCTCACACTGTTCCTCACACTGTTCCTCCTCACAGCGTTCCTCACACTGTTCCTCTCACTGTTCCTCACACTGTTCCTTTTGTGAACCTGCATGAGGTCTGGCTGACAGCTTTTACCCAACATTTGCGTAAACATATGCATCACCCCGGCGGTTTGTTTATATTGTGATCGTCTTTGTTGTCTTAATTGTTCATCAGTGTTTCCTTTCTCCATCCCTTCTCCTTTTTTGTGTAGCTGCCACCGACCTTTGGGAGAGCACGGGACAGGAAGTGGCCTCTGCGCTCCGGGCTATGGGTTTGCCGATTGGGCCGGTGGTTACCATGGAACCAGGCAACAAAGGCGGGGCTCGGGAGGCGCTGAACGAAATCAGAGAAGCCGACAAGGTCAAAGGTCAGAGCTAAGAGATGATCGTTAAGCTGCCATCCCTGAACTGAACACATCAGATCAGAGAACTTTTTATTTCACCTTCAGTGGTCATCATGTGCATGAGCTCTGTCCTGATTGGTGGAGAGGATCAGAGGGAGCTACTGCTGACCGCCCTGGAGATGGGGATGGTTTCTAATGGTTACGTGTTCATTCCCTACGACGCCCTGCTGTACGCGATGCCCTATCAGGTAACGACCAACAAGTTCTCAAGGAGGTTTTATTCCATTTTCTCCGATCGTCAAAAAGAAAACAAGCAAACAAGCAAACTTTTCTTATTTACCACCCATACACCACCCCACTGTGTTTAACTAAAGGCCGAGTTCTGATTGGTTCCCTCCCTCTCTGTTTTATCCAATCAGCACACAGTCTTCAACCAGCTGACCAATAGCACGCAGCTACGTCACGCCTATAGTGCCGTCCTGACTGTTACCATGGCATCCGACCAGAGTTTCTATGAAGCTTTCCGCGAGGCTCAAACGAGCCGAGAGATTCACTCGGGTGTCTCCGCCACAGAGGTAAACAAACATACAAACAACAAACACGGGCTTTAATGTTCTGATGGATTCAGAGGTAAACAAGTAAATAACGTGTAAACAATGTGTGCGTCCCCAGTAAACGAGAGAATCTAATGTGACAAAGTGTTGTCCTGTCTCTGCAGGTGTCTCCTTTGTTTGGGACTATTTTCAACATGGTCTACTTCGTTGCAAAGGCAGTGGAAGAGCGCCGTCAGGCGGGGAGTGGACACTGGGTGACGGGCAATCAGCTCATGAAATCAGATGGAGGCTTTGATTTTCAGGGTTTCAATCAGGTCACACAGATTTCAGCACTCGCTAGCTGAGTAACTAACTAGTTGCTGCTTTCAGTGTCAAAGCTGAGATAAAAGACGTTCTCCTCCAGATCAGATAGACTCGTGACACTCAGAGGGAGAGAGGCAAAAACTACAACAAGGCGCACTTTACGGTTTTTAAAACTATGACCTAAAACTCAAGTTTTGTTTTGTGGCAGTGAAGAGTTACTGAACCTTCTAGTGTCAGATGACTCTGATCTGGGAACAGTTCGTTCTGATTAAGTTAGACAGACTAATTGAGTCTCTGTGTCCACAAACACAAGAGTTTTAATAATTGTTTTTCACCACTTAATACAACATAATCACGTCTATCCCGTCGTTAAGTGTTTGCATAAAGTTCTCTAAGGAGCTTGGAAAGATTTTCAGTGCACACTGAGAAGAATAGAAACCTCAACACTGAAGTTTACCTGAAACCGACACACATGGACCAGAACCTTTGACTCTGAAGTTCTCCAGAGGCAAAGAGGTAAAGAACTAATCATTTGACCCCGATGACCCAGGGTGAGAGCTAAAACCTGCAGGACCTCGAGGCCTGGAGTTTGAGAGGATCAATAATGGGTCAACAACCCTCTTAAGGGACACTCCCACAGACGCTTTTCTTTCCAAGCTCCTTAGACCATGATGACCTGGATGACTAAGAAACTTCACAGACATTTAGAATAAAGTTAATAAATTAATCATTTCTGAACCACAGAATTTGATTTGATCTTTTTTGTTTTGCATCATCATCATTTTCATCATGTCCTCACCTTAAACTCAATGGTACAATCAGCTCCTGTCTTCTTCCCTTTCAGGTGTTGTATGGAGGTACTGAGGGGCGTGGCCTGCAGGCCAGCTACGTAGTGTTGGACAGCGATGGCGACCGCCTCGTCCCAACACACTCACTCTCTCCGACGCACACCGACGGGACGACCGGAGGTCTGAGACCGCTGAGCCGTTCCTTTGTCTTCCCGGGAGGAAAACCCCCCTCAGCCAGCTTCTGTTGGTTTAATCCAGATGAGGCCTGCAGTGGAGGTGTGTTTACTGACCCACAGAGAGGGTGGGAGCTTTGTGCTTCAGTTCAAATGAGGTCTTAATTACACCTGTAGTTTCTGTATGTGTCGTGATTTAGTGTTCACGTTGACAAAAGGTTGCTGTCTGGCATGGCTATAAATGTGGAAACCTCTCCACTCCCTGCAGGTATGGGCGCTGTAACTGTGCTCTTCCTCTTCCTGTTGTTCTGCACTCTGCTTGGAGGCCTTTTCTTTTGGAACAGGTTAACACACAGGCTTAATCTCACACACTCCTCTCTAACGTACCTGGTGCTTATTCTGCTTTCAGTCTGGTCTCAGTCATCCCGGTCATGGTAGTCTAAGAAGCTTGGAAAGAAAAGCGTCTCGACTTCTTTAAGTTTCGTGAAGACGCAAAGCTTCTTGAGCTCTAACACCAAATGGTGGAATGACCGAGGTTTTAAGCCCTAGTGGGAGTTGTCCCTGGAGAGGGTCGTTGACCCATTATTCATCATGTGACTCATCACATGAGCCGAGGTATTAGTGATGTGTCAGTCGTGAACGAAACGGCTCTTAGAGCCAACTATTTGAAGCTCCTTATTGGGAGCCGTGGGATTTTTTTTCTTTCTCTCACCCTCTCTCTCTCGCCTGCACGTGAGCCTTGTGCTGGGCAGAGGGGGGAGGGGCAGTAGTTACACTCAGTAGCACAGGAACAGAGCGGGAGGGAGAGAGAGAGAGCAGGGACAACAACGTCACATTAGAAAGGTATAGTAATCATCCACAACTATTTTCAGTTGTGGATGATAAAGGATTCAGAAAGTTTATTCATGCAGGTCCATATGACAGAATGTGCATCTTCTTTTTGTTTTCATATTTTAATTTGTATTTAATTGTGTTGTGGTTTGCAGTGTTTTGTGTTGTTTCACTTTAAATTTGTAAAAGGAAAAAGCTGAAAATTTAAATAGTTAAAAGTTGAACTGTGACTAGTTGGTTTTTGTATTATATGATTTATTTATTACATTTTATGTGAACAAATAAAAGTATATTTACGGTGGCCCCTACAGACAAAGCACGTACGAACTCCAAAACACGTACAAAACACAACAGAAGTGCTCCAGGATGCTAGGGGGCAGTGTTGAGCTTTTGTTACCTGGTGGCTACACAAGCAAAGAAGTACCAACGACCGGATTTGGTGTGTGGTAGTAACAGGTAAATGAACATTTGTTTAAATTATTTGAATATATATGAGTGCTTGTGTATAAATACACAAACAATACACACATGCTTTCATGCTTTCAATTGTGTAATTTAAGTGATCTAGTAGCTCTGCTTTGGAAGTTCAGTTCATGCTAGAAATGTGTTTTGGAGTTTGTACGTGTTTTGTCTCTAGGGGCCACCGCATATATTTATATATAAACATATAAATAAAACCACATTTTTTTTACATTAGTAATTTCTTTTGTGCATAATTTTATATTGTTGTTAATAATAAATTAATTAAAGCAACAAAACAACCTGTCGAGCCGGTTGGGAGCCGAAAGAGCCGGCTCTCTAAAAAGAGCAGGAAATCCCATCACTACGAGGTATGAGGGTCATTTTTAGCAGACGTAGCCAACCTTTACATGGAGGAAGTAGAAAGTATGACTCTTGGCAGCACCTCGCCACTGGTGCAGACACGTGTATGCCACCTAACAGTTTGCTGTTTCTGGACTGTGCACATTGAGGAGAATCGAAATCTCAACATTAAAGTTTACTGTAATAGAGAGAAGATGGATGATTTGAAAGAGGAGTGAAAGAAGCCATCTATGTCCACTGTGAATGACCATCTTTGAACAGAGGGCGGGGCTTATCACACCAACTGTCGGCCATCTGTAATCCCGTCTCTGATGCTTCCCAGGCGCCTTAAGGTCTCACAGTGGGTTCACCCAAAACCTCTGCTTATAATGACTCACACCCACCTTGGCTCATGTAATGAGGCCATGATCAAGAGTGGGCCAGTGACCCTTTTAAGAGGCCACTCCCACTAGGGCTTAAATACCCGGGACTCTCCACTATACAGTCTTAGAGTTAAGGAAGGTTTCTCAGACAGAGCCTCTTTAAGAAACTTGAAGAAGTCCAGAAGTTTTTCTTTCCAAGCTTCTTGGATTTCTGCTGCTTAGTTAAAACAAACAAACAAACAAAAAAGCCATAACCACCCTGAACTCACTGACGACATCGTTTCACCCCCCAGTCCAAGGACTTCCCTCCATACACATCGACCATCACCACTGTTGTAACACTTAATTTAAGTGCAATGACCCCCACTGTAAATATATAACACTACTTTTGTTTTCATGATATGTGCATATTTTATATTGTTTGAATTGGGGCTGTTCATATGTACAGTGCTGCAGAACTGTGCACCTTTCTTTTCTCACGTGTCTCTGGACAGGAGTACTAAGGGAGCAGTGACAGCAACCAAAATGATCCTTACTCTGGACGACATCGTCTTCATCGATACTCAAGTCAGCAGGAAGGTCAGAGAATGTTTACTGGTGGTAACTACTGTTCAATCTGGTACCATTGCTGGTACTGGTGCATCTGTAGTTCTGTAGAAAACTGGGAGCAGCGGGAGTACTAACAGCGAGGCATGTTGAGCTGATCGATGAGCTGATCAATGGGCTGATCAATAAGTTGATCAGTGAGCTACCTTTGGTCAGATTGTTGTTGTTTCCATAGAAACTCAACGATGAGTCCATCATGAAGAGTCTTTTGGAAATTAAAACTCCATTGCGATCGCTCGCTCGAAGTTATATCCTCACAACACCGAGAGCTCCAACATCGGGATACTGGAGGTATTACCTGCACCTGTGTGAGCCTGCCTGTCCTGTCACATTCCCTGATTGGCTGTGCTGTTTTCAGGGTGACTGGGTTTGGCTGAAGAAGTTCAGTACTGGAAAAACACCAACAGAAGCCAATCAAACCACCCAGAATATGTTCAGCCAGGTATGATGAGCAGAAAATCTACAATAGAAACACAACGGACACAGATTCTATTTGTTTCCGTGTTTTCTGTTCTGTTGTATGGCGCTACCATCTGTACGTGAAACAGATTAACAGTATTGCAGTATTAAGAGTATTTTCTGCCTGGTGTTCAGTTGCGGGAGATGCGACACGAGAACCTAAACCTGTGCCTGGGTCTGTTTGTGGACTCGGGGATCTTCGCCCTGGTGGTGGAACACTGCCCCCGAGGAAGTCTGGCAGACCTGCTGGCTGACGGCAACGTGAGGCTGGACTGGATGTTTAAATCCTCACTGCTCATGGACCTCATCAAGGTACTGCTGAACCTGGTCTTCACTTATATTTGCTGTGAATAGTGGTGGTTGGGGGATGAACTTTTTTGTTTTAATTGATGTTGATAGAGTTTATTAGATAATCGCTGTTTGTACAATGCTGCTACTAATACAACAACTGGTGCTGTGAGCATTACTCACACTAGTACTCTCTTATTATTAATAGTGCCATGATAAAACACTGCTGTCCTAATGAAGGATCTATGAACTAGTCTGATAAAGCTCAGGTTTCACGACTCGACTTCTAAGTCAATTAATTATGCAGCTCTATTCGACTTTATCTATGATATCTTTGAAGACTGTTTCATTTCTGATCAGACCGATCAGGTTACTGATATTTGTGTTTGTTCAGGGCATGAAGTACCTTCATCTGCGAGGTTTGACTCATGGCCGTCTGAAGTCAACAAACTGTTTAGTTGATGGTCGCTTTGTTCTGAAAATAACAGATTATGGACTTCCTATGATCCTGACATCCCAGGGGATCAGCATTCCTGAGGATCCACACGGTAGAAACATGAGCATGCTCAGATGTTTGAAGTTTATCTCAGACGCTGTATCTCTGCTTACACGTGTGTTTATGTCAGAGGGCATATTAAGACTCCTAACCCTAACATTAACCCTAATCATGAGCACAACACAACACAAACCTGTTCCAATAAAAACTGCAGCTGTGTTTCTCTTCCCGTCTCTCAGACATGCTGTGGACAGCTCCGGAGCTTTTGAGGAATCCGGTCTCAGGAGGTTCGTTTGCTGGAGATGTCTTCAGCTTCTCCATCATCATACAGGAAGTGATCTCCCGCACACTGCCATATGCCATGATGGACATGCCGGCTCATGGTGAGGGAGGATGTCTGATCAGCTGTGTCTCTTATAAACCGCCTGTCTCTTATCACCTGTTTGTCTCTTACCACCTGTCTGTCTCTTACCACCTGTCTGTCTCCCAGAGATCGTGGAGCGTCTGAAGCAGCCTCCTCCTCTCTGCAGGCCGATCGTTTCGGTCGATGAAGCTCCTACCGAGTGTCTCACGCTGATGAATGAATGTTGGAATGAAGACCCGAGTAAGAGGCCGAGCTTTGATGACATTTTCAAACAGGTGAGCCGAGTCTCACTGCTGCCACCTGCTGCCTTCTACAGGCTCGGGGTTATTTTCTGATTTCATCTCGACTCCTTCGACAATCTGTTTGCAGTTTCGAGGTATCAGTAGAGGCAGGAGGGCCAACATCATCGACTCCATGCTGCGGATGTTGGAGCAGTACAGCTCGAACCTGGAGGATCTGATCCGAGAACGAACGGATGAATTGGAGATTGAGAGAACCAAGACAGATAAGCTGGTGGGGCAGCTCCTGCCAAAGTAAGACTAAAACAGTAAATTACTAGTAATAATTAGCAGTAATGTGAACTGGAGGTGGGGTCAGAGTCTCTGATGAGTGGGTGGATAAGAGTCCTTGAGAATAGAACTGTGTCGTTGGGCCTCGTTAATGAAGTTCGCTGCAGACAAGAATGAAGGGTTCTCATGATGCAGACTTTGGTCCTGATGGGACGCCAACTCCCGAGAGAGGAGTGGCCATGCTGGGAGGGTTTAGTCTGCCTCGGGGTTGTGGAGTTGCACAGGTGCTAATGAGAGGGCATGCTGCAACCAATCACTCCTCAGGTTATGAATGATGAGCTGCATTGTGCATTTGGAGGAATGCCCCAACATGATCTTTGGTGAGTTTAACTTGTTCCTGTATCACAGGAAGTTCGTCCTCTGTTGTGCTCTTTTGATTTGAGCCTATTTAGCTCTCTGAGGACCTGTGAGATGATAGCTGCTGGGAGGCTGAAAGGTAACCCTGTCTTACTGGAATCAGACAGGATCATTGATATGGTTGGTGCCAAGGTTTTCAACTCCACTGGGGGCAGATTCTGACACCAGGTCACCAGATAGTGACTCTTTCAACTGTAGTTGGATTCATCCCCATTCAGCCAAAACATAGCAGGTTGAGCATGGTAATCAGGTTCCTGTCTCCTGGACTGTTAGCACTGGTTATCTTCCAGGCTGTTTCGCTGTCAGGCAGCAAGTCTATGATCCCCCTGCAAGAGGAGTACATTTAGGCAGGAGGATTTGTTCTTTGGCAGACCAGGATGATGATGGCGTTAAAAGTGGAGCTAAACTGGAATCCATTATTGGTTCCTGCGGAGTCCTGGGTTTGAAGGATGCAGTGGAGAGCCATGTTAAACTTCTGGCCTCTAGTTTGGCTGTTTGCTGCATGGTTACACTAAGCAATGAAATTCTTACTTTGCGAGTTCCCATTTGTTCCAGGTCTGTGGCTCAAGCTCTGAAGAAAGGGAAACCAGTGGAACCTGAACATTATTCGGACTGCACCCTTTACTTCAGCGACATTGTTGGATTTACAACCATTTCTGCTCTGAGCGAGCCCATCGAGGTACAAACTGTTTGAACTTGTTTTTGTGCATTTCATTTTTCAGTGTTTCACTAAACCCGTGTGTGTAGGTGGTCGACCTGCTGAATGACCTCTACACCATGTTTGATGCCATCATTGCTCTCCATGATGTGTACAAGGTAACACACTTCCATTTAAAACACGTGTCTGACCTAAACAGTGAAGATTTCTCTTAATTTCTGGATTATCTGAACAAAGACACATGATATTTGGTTCTGGTTTTGTTATAGGTGGAAACTATTGGAGATGCCTACATGGTGGCTTCAGGTGTTCCCAACAGGAATGGGAATCGACACGCAGCTGAAGTGGCCAACATGTCTCTGGACATCCTGCACTCGATAGGAAACTTTAAGATCAAACACATGCCCGAGATTAAAGTCAAAATCCGTATCGGACTGCACTCAGGTACACCTGTCCACCGTTATCTGCTCATTCAGTACCAGGACGTCAGGAGAGGGTTCATTTATCAGTGTAACTACTATACTATCAGCTTTCCTCATCTGAAGAATCCAGAGTATGTTCAATGTGTCTCAGGTGTAAGTCACTCTTAGTGTGGACACGTGTGGATGAGATTAGTGAAGCTCGACTTCTGTGGGCAACTGCTGAAAGATTTAGAAATGTCGGGAGTAGTGAGTAGAAGTGTCTGTTGACAGAACTGTTTTGGGAGACCTCAGGGCTGGCTCAAGTCCTGCCTCATCAGCAGCTGGTGCTCAGACCACAAGGATGGGAATGATATTTGAACCAGTCAGACTGGATTACAGTACCAGTTTTGGACAAAACAGTTTAATGGTTTTTCTTTTTAGATTCTTGCTGAAGGCATCAACTAATAATGAACACGTGTTGAATTATGTAGTAAATCAAAAAGTGTGAAATAACTCAAAACACGTTGTTTGTTTTATATTTTAGATTCTTCGTAATATCCAGACTTTGCTTTGATTACTGTGTAACCTGGACGTGTGTCCCTCTATCCTAATGAAGGGATCCACCCTACTGGCCCCAAGTGTAATATTTACAATGTTCGGGTCTCGGGCCTCCCAGTGAGAATCACAACAAGGCTACTCCGAGGCGCACTCACTGAGCCTCTAGGTTCTGAAAGGAGATTGGCAGCAGCAGACTAAATGGAAGCAAACAAGGCCTCCAGCCCACACAACACTGCTGATGGGAATTCTGGGTCTTTTTAGGCTTGGCTCACTAAAAAGAGGAAAACCATGACTGAAGTAATGATGGACTGTTGTTTCTCTTTATTTAGCTGATTGGTTTTTGCCATAATATGAATTGTAACAGTTTTCAAATATGTCTCTCAGCTGTGTACCAACCTGATTTCTGCACAACACAACTGATGGTCCCAACCCCATTAAGAATGCAAGAACCATTCTTAATTCGGGGGCGACCGTGGTGCTGGGGGTTGGGATGCGCAATCCTTAACGGGAAGGTCGCCGGTCGATCCCCGGGCTCTCTGTCCTGGTTGTTGTGTGAGGGGCCAATGGCGCGATATGGCAGCCCTCGCTGCTGTCAGTCTGCCCAGGGCAGCTGTGGCTACAACTGTAGCTGCCTCCACCAGTGTGTGAATGTGAGATTGTAAAGCACTTTGGGTGCCTTGAAAAGCGCTATATAAATGCAATCCATTATTATTATTATTATAACCAATGAACCCTGACAGGCTCACCTGTGAGGTGAAACCATTTCAGGTGACTACATCATGAAGCTCATGGAGCAGGATAAGGGTTTGCAGCGCTGTCAACAAAGCAAAGGGCAGCTACTTACAGGAATCTAAACTATAAAACATATTCAGTGTTGTTTTGCTGTACCCTCAGTCATCCAGGTGAGTAAATCCAAAAAGAGTTGATTCAGTTCATCTGAACGTTCTCAGTGAGGGAAACGTTTCATCATCATCATCCAGGTGGCTTCAGTCTCAGCTGACTGCAGGTTTCCGACCTTATAAACATACATCTGCATAATGACTGAAACCAGCCCACTGAAGGAACACTGGGCTGGGAGGTCAGTTCCTTCATCATTAATATTCACGTTGTCATGTGGGCTGCTCCTGCCGGGAGCGGTGGAGGAGCTGCTCCAACCGGAGATGGCAGATGAGGGGCGCAAGGGTCCACACCGACTGGAGAAAGAGGAGCTGCTCCAGGAAGGGCTGTTCCAGCCGGGAGTGGTGGAGGAGCCTCATAAGCCAGAGGTGGACGAGGGGCGAGAGGGGCTGTGCCTGCTGGAGGCAGAGGCGCCGCACGGGGAGCCGCGCCAGCCGGGTGGCTCCCCAGCCTCAGTCGGGCGATGGGGGTATTTGGCGGGGCGTGGCCTGCGGTGCTGTGCAGGGAAGGTGGACACACCTGCACGGCATCGGCAATCTTGCCCCGCCAACTTAAAAATGGGACTGGTTCCTGACTGGGGTCTGTTGGTGATGTGCATTGAGGAATAAACATGTACAGAACACAACTGGGTCATTGTTCATTCATGCTGGTGTCAGTTACTGTGCAGATGGACTGTTTATAAGGTTGGAGAAAGCTGAGACTGAAGAAGTGACAAAGCATTTCTCCCACTGAAAACACTTCATCCTACATCCAGCTGAACATAATCAACTTTCCTGGTATATTTAAAGTTGTTAATCAGTGTTTTCTTTGCTACATAATTCCATATGTCGTGCTTCATATACATGAGGTCTTGAGTTTGTATCTACAGTCAAAAGTAGTAAAACTAAAGAAAAACCATTAAATGAGAAGGCGTGTCCAAACCTTTGACTGGTAGTGTATTTTTGTTCCCAGCTAGTTTGAATGTAACCCTACATCTCTGATTAAAGTATGGTAATAATGAGGCTGTCTATGGTGTTAGTGCCAGATAAAGGTCTGGCCCTTCCTGTCTTCAGGTCCCGTGGTAGCAGGTGTGGTTGGACTGAAGATGCCCAGGTACTGTCTCTTTGGAGACACGGTGACCACGGCCTCACTCATGGAGTCCTCTGGGCTACGTAAGTAAAATCTTTGATCAATGGTTGGATCACTGAGAGACCACCCTGAAGTCTCTCCTGTCTGCATTTAAATTATGTCAGAATCACTAGCTTCCTCCTGAGTTGCGGTGTGACGATGTGTTTGTGGTCTGCAGCTTACAGGATCCACATCAGTCTGAGTACGGTCAAAGTCCTGACCAGTCTGAAAGTGGGATACCACATAGACACCCGGAAGGCGCAGGTATGCCAATCTAAACAGACCTGAAGCAAATCCAAATATGATTGCATGACGCAGTAGCTGTGGATGCTGTTAGAAAACACGCAAAATGGTGATAAAGGCAGCACGCTGGCTCGGGTATTAGCACTGTTGCTTCACATAAAGAAGGTCTTGAGTTCGATCCCACCCCCTGCCAGGGCCTTTCTGTGTGGAGTCCTGGGTACTGTGGCTTCCCACAGTCCAAAGACATGCAATTAGTGAGGTTATGTTAATTGGAGAATCTAAACTGGTCATAGGTGTGACCACGAAGCTTAGCCTTGAATCAGGCTGGCGACCTGTCCGGGGTGTACCCTGCCCCACCCCTGCGACCCTGATGAGGATGAAAGAGAATGGACTGGTTTATAAAACCTTATCAAGGTCAGGTATTACCCTCAGGTTACTTAGTCCAGTCGGACAGGTTCAGAGTCTGGTCCAGATCCCACCCTGTCCACAGTACTCAGCCTGATGCCAGTCCGTGGTGGGACTCGTTGATGTTTGGATGCTTGTGTTGCAGGTTAAGGGCACAGAGGACACGTATGGCTGATGGGTCGAGAGAAGATTTTAATAAACCTCTTCCTGTTCCTCCAGACCTCGCCGGAGGGTAAGAACACACAGCGGTCATTATCGATACCAATAAAGTAATCATTAAACTGAAACTCGCTTTCCCACCTGTCTCTCTGTCAGGGCCAGCAAACATGGAATCAGCCTGGATGAGATTCCAGTCCGACAGACGACAAAGTTTCTGGACCGACAGAACAAGATGAAGAAGTGAAACACACACACAGTGTCATCAGCTGATGAGACCCTCGCAAAGACATCTGAACACTGGAGATCTTCAGGCTCCCGAAGGCTGTAAAGTCTGAGTGCACAAACCAATCATCAGCATGGGTGCCAATTTCTACTTCCTGAAATACTGGAAGTCCTCTTTGATTGGTCACTGACATCGCTTCTGTTTGGACTAGTGGAATTTGTCCCTCACACTGTCTGATGTTTGTACAGTTGTATAGAAACTAACTGTTACCATGGTGACTGTGATGTTTTAGTGACCTTGAAATAGAATCAGGGTTGTTCATGTCCAATGAATGCTGGGTAAAGGACTGTTAAAGAGTGGATAGCGTGACAGATGTTGTGATGATCAGTAATCGGTTCTGCGCACTGACTCTGGCTGTATGCTGTCGCTGTTCCTGATGCTTCTTTAAAATGTAAATGTTCCATTAAACTCTGAGGTAGACTCAGTGCTTAAATATGGATTTTCCTGGATGCTCCTGAAAGGCACCGTCTTCCTCAAGAAGTCAATCAAACGTGCAGTTCAGGTCTATTTTCTTCACTACCAGCTGAGTTTCACGTAATAATCTGTAAAGATAACACACAAAACACCCATTGTTGTGTAAGTAATAATACTTTTTAAAAACAAATGAAAAAAATACTAAGAAGAGTGAAAAAACAAACAAAAATGGAAACAATTTAGTTTAAATATTGTCTGAACAGAGGGCGGCTGCTGAGATGCTGTCTGCTGACAGGTGAGGGCTGAAACGAGCCACTGACTCTCCTTTTAAACCTCCCTCTCAGTCTGCATGTGTTTATTTATTCCCTTTCCAATTTTCATTCGTCTCATGTTTGTGCATTTTGAATTCATTTCCTTGTGCTTCCTCTTCTTAAATCCTATTTTTAAGCTTTTCACCTTCTAAATTCAAAAATGGATATTCTCTATATTATTCCAGTTTTACGTTAATTTAATTAAAGTTGATTTAAAAAGTATTAATATTTTTTTTGATATAACCCCTAACCCTGAGTGAATGCTAAACATAAGCAGCTGTACTCCAGTTAACCTGGTTTCGATAATCGATTTTAGCTTGAATAAAGTGATATTGATTCATTAAATCCTGAATCAGTTTTTAAATATAAATGTATTTTGCCAGAAATGCCAGAATCTCAGGTTAAAGCTCACAAAACTACACTGCTCAAAAAAATAAAGGGAACACAAAAATAAGAGATCCCAGATCTGAACGAATGAAATATCTTATTAAATATGTAGTTAGATCAAGCATGGAGGTCTGGATTTGGAGTCACACTCAAAATGAAAGTGGAAAAACACTTTGATGTAATGTCCTTAAAACAAGTCCAAATGAGGCTCAGCAGTGCGTGTGTGGCCTCCACGTGCCTGTATGACCTCCCTACAACACTGGGCATGCTCCTGATGAGGTGGCGGATGTTCTCCTGAGGGATCTCCTCCCAGACCTGCACTAAACCATTCACCAACTCCTGGACAGTCTGTGGTGCTACATGATGTCCCAGATGTGCTCAACTGGATGCAGGTCTGGGGAACGAGTGGGCCAGTCCATAACATCAATACCTTCGTCTTGCAGGAACTGCTGACACGCTCCAGCCACATGAGGTCTAACATTAGCTGTGTCCCAAGTCAGGGGCCTCATCCTTCAGAGGCATTTGAAGGCCGATCACGTCACAGCCAGGCGATGAAGGCTGCTCCAAATGCGGCCTTCATTTCCCCTGATTCGAAGTATGGGTCAGGTGTGTACTTTGTGGCCCAACCTATCCCAGAATTCATAGCGCTGCCTAGCCAGTTCAGTTTCTAAACGATGCAGCAGCTACAGAGACGGTAGAAATTGTTTATTGTTAAGATATTAAAGTTAATGGAAGTTTCATTTTAAATATTAAGGTCATTTATTTTACATTCATTAAACTTACGTGACTGTAAATGCACAGTGCCGCTGGTTTTAACATAAGGGTTGGTTTTAATATTACTCTCATTATTCTTTCTGGGTCACAAAATAAACTTTTAACATATTTTCTGGCGAGAATGTAGCTGTGTAAACTTAAATATCTGCTCGGTTTATCAAGACACCACATATTTGCAAAAGCTCTCCGACGTTTTCGGAGACGTCTGCTACCCACCAGCTCAATAGCCAGCCGGGGGCGAGGCTCAGTAGAGGCCGCGAGAACAGCGAACTCACAACACATCGTTCTTTCAACCCCCCGCCATCTTTCACTACTCAGGTTAAACGTGATATATGAGTCACTTAGATAACCTAAAAATGTTATTGTTTGGCTTTTTCAGTGTTTCATTTGTTCCTGAGTAAATCGGTTTGTTATAGTAACTTATAGTTTTCACACAGCTGAATAAACGTCAAACAGCTGATTAGCAGAAGTGTGAGATGATTGAGAATCTACGCCTGTGTCCTGTTATATTTTAGAAAGCAAGGAGCAGACGGCGAGTTTATTAAACTCCAGCGAGACAACGGACACCTTTTCACCAGTGCTAAAACGTGAGCCACTGTGGGCTGCAGGTACAGCAATAGTATGCAGTTCTTACTCTGTTACGTGTAAGGCAGAGTGATGTTTTTGGTCTTGTGGTCCTAATTTAGTACAGTTTGCTGTGGATGCTGTTCAGGGACTAACATGAGTGGGATGTTCTCTTATATTCTGTCTGTTAGGGCAATTCTTGTGAAGATGGGCCTGGTGGGAAAAACCACCCCTTTGCAGGCCAAAAAAGCAAAACAAAGTATGTACAGTAATGTTAAAATATGTATTGTTAACTCTAGTCTTTTGAACTTATTCGTGTAAACCTGTACTGTTGCTGTTTTTGTCCATTGCCACTTGTGATTTCCTCTGCTGTTAGGATTGCAAGTATCCAGGGTCAGGCGAGGCAGTGAGTGGGAAGCCCACGGCTGCTAAATGGTGCTGGTCTGTATTATGGATGAGGTGTTAGGACAGAGTCTTCTACCAGGCTCCAGTCCTAATTGTCTCCATCCAGGAGGACACTCCAGGGCCCAGTTCAGCAGTGGGCCAGCTGCAGCCAAGAGTGGACAAAAGAAAGACAGGAAGGATGAATTCTTGGAATTAATTGCACGAGACTGCAAATGGAAACGGAGGAAAGAGGAGCAGGAGAATGGACAGGCTTCTTCACAGTCATGTCTCCCGGGGCCAGCTGGCTGATCCTTTGCCACTTTCCTCTCTGACACTGTTAGTAATCTAGGTGTTCTGTGATATAGCTCTTCCAAACTTGATAGACAACTATCCTCTGCACTCAAATCTAGCTTTTACCAGCTGCTTCTTATTTCTAAGGCAAAGCATTATGTAACACACAAGGATCTTGAAGCTGATTCATGCCTTTGTGACCTTCTGATTGGATTACTGTAATTCCCTCTACTTCTGGCTCCAGTCTGCTCCATAGATTGCAGCTTGTCCAAAATGCTGCGGCACGCCTTCTGACTGCAACCGGCAGGTTTGCCTCTTTCACTCCTGTCCTTGCTGATTTGCACTGCCTCCCTATCAAATACCAAGTTTAATGAAAGTATTGCTGCTCACCTTTAAAATCATAAACCATACAGTGTCTAGCTATCTCGTTGAGCTCCTTAGACCATACACCCCTGGGAGAGCCCTCACATCATCAGCCCATTTACTCTTGGTACAGCCTAGATCTCTGCCTAAGACCAGAGGTGAGCGTGCATTTGCCCTGGTTGCACCTAATTTGTGGAACAACCTGCCCATTCCTATCCCTATTCTATGTCACTGTCTGGTGGTAACTGCACCGTATCGGATTGCAATACCCCACAACGGATAGTGAGAGGAGCTGTGAAGATCCCTGGAGCCTCTCTTCCCCCCATCACGGACACTTGTAGCAACTGCTCCACCCGCAAAGCCACCAGCATCATGGAGGACCCCCACACCCCTCACACACACTCTTCACCCTGCTGCCTTCTGGAAACAGGTACTGGAGCATCTGGGCCTCACGACCAGACTACCGTTCAGTTTCTGAGGGCGATCGTGGCTCAAGAGTTGGGAGTTCGCCTTGTAATCGGAAGGTTGCCGGTTCGAGCCCCCAGCTTGGACAGTCTCGTCGTTGTGTCCTTGGGCAAGACACTTCACCCGTTGCCTACTGTGGTGGTCAGGGCCCGTGGCGCCAGTGTCCGGCAGCCTCGCCTCTGTCAGTGCGCCCCAGGGTGGCTGTGGCTACAATGTAGCTGCCATCACCAGTGTGTGAATGTGTGGATGACTGGATATGTAAAGCGCTCTACAAATACAGGCCATTTACCATTTCTTCCCCTAAGCCGTCAGACTCCTGAACACTCAGTGACTGGACACACCCACCCACACACACAAACACATGCGCACCTTCATACACCAAGGTACTTTTCCACAATGCTCAGTCTTCTGCAGAAGCCACTGTCATTGTTGCACATTTTCTGTTGCAGTGTTGTGTCTGTATTTTCTGTTCTGTCTGGTGTTTCACTGTCTTTGTTTGGTTTTTTGCAGCTTCTACACACTTGCACTTTATGTAGTCCTGTGTTGATTGTGTGTCATATGTAGCACCCTGGTCTTGGAGGAACGTCACCTCATTTCACTGTGTACTGCACCACTGTACGTGGTTGAAATGACAGTAAAGCAACTTGACTTGAAAAATGAACCAAGATGGAGCTGAATGCTTTACAGTCAGAGACCAGGTGAGTCTCTCTCACAAACAGTCTATTTTTGTCATAACTGATACTCGTGGATCTCACTCTGGTTAAAAATCCAGGTTTTGGATGTTTCATGAGCTGACTGGTGTATTTTTACCTGCAGGCTTCATACAGCGTGAGCACTCAATGCTCAGACGGCCTCGAATGTTTATAATGTGGAAGAAAAACATACATCATAGTGCAGAGACTAATAATTACATGTGAGGATATGCTGCTGCTGTCATGATGAGTGTTACTGTATTATAATGTATAATGTATTGTAATACTAATGTTTTAATGATGAATAAATAAATATAAATAGATGATTATACTGTTGTTACAGTGGAACTGTATCACTAATTACAGGAATGTAAAGAGCATTTTAGGGGCTTGCTTCCTCCAGAAGACTCAGGTTGTTCCTGACAACTGAATGAAATCTCAGCTGTGATGGAGCTTTGTGTGTGTGTTTGCTTGAGTGTGTGTCAGAGCTGCTGCTCGCAATAAAACTGAAAGTGTTTGAGGAACAAGAGCAACAAAGAAATCAGCTGATGATCCAGTAAAGACTCTCTGAGCAAGTGACTGAAGTGAAGCAGATTTTATTGAGCATTGACAAAAAAGTGCATCGAGCAGGAGACGATTCATGTGGAAGACCCGAATACAGAGAATCTGAACAGATCAAGTCCAACATGAAAGGATCCAAATGTTTCCACTCGGCCTGAGCCATCACAAATATCCAGCATGAACACATGAAGAATCCGAGGCATCGATCAGCTGGAAGAAGATCAGATTTCAGGACTGGGCTCAGAAACACTGAAGAGTCAAAGTTGGATTATTTCCACACTGTGTCTGAGTTCAGTGTCTCCAACATCCTCTGCACTCACTGAAAGACAACAACATGTTGGACTGTCCCTGGATTGTGTCAGTGACACGTTACTGTCCCACAACCAGTTTACTGAGTCAGCATGAGAGGAGCAGCAGGATAAAGCTCACACTGACAACAGTAGAACAACGTGACAGAAACATGTATTTGTGGAGATAGTGACATCAGACAGGCAGGGAGCTGTTCTCACACACTGTTGTACTGATCGTTAAACAGCAGGGGGCGCCCTCGCTGCATTTACAGCACAGCTGGCAGCTCTGCTCTGCATAATAACTGACTGTGGAGTTTATGTAGTAATACTTGTCATGTGCTGTTACATAAGTACAAATATCTGTGTGAAATACATGTATATTAATAAAGAAAAAGCAATAATTCAAAGTATTGTGGAGATTAGAATATTATTTTACTGTTACTATTCATAACCATTATCATTACTGTTGCATCACTTATCGTTTATCATTATCATTTCATCAGAGCATTTATTGAAGCTGTTGATGTTACATTAAAGTTTGTATTTCAGGTGTGAACTTAATTACATAATAATCTTTCATTGCAGGTGCAACTGTAATCATGTTATCCATATTGCATTTTTGTGCTAATTAAAGAGTTGAAGCTCGGTCAGTTGATGGTCTGAAGCTTCGGGCAGCGTGACTTCCGCCCGATCAATTGAGAAATGCATCGAGCTATGAAAGGATTGCATTCATGCTTACAATACAATACACCACATATAACCTGTAAACAGAATACAGGCCTGTGCACTCAGCAGCCTGCTGCATTGGAGTTTGCCTGGTAACAGATGACTCAGAATAGGTCATGCACTGAGGTCAAGACACACATAGGCTGCCTGCACACATACACAGTATCTAGACTTGTTTTGCTCGAAATTGCAAAATTGTTTTACCTGCATACGTGACAGTTTAGTTCCACAGATGAGTGAAGTGCAGTAAGTGAAATAACAGGAAGCATCTGGCGGAGGAACAGAGGAAGGAACTGTTCTTTTTTGAATGTGTCCAAGGTCGGAATTACTGGAACTGATGCATGTTAGTTATCTGCTTTGACCCTTGATGCTCGTCATCAACTATGTTATATATACGACTGCTCATTTATGGTTCTGGGAAGGTCGATGCTTTTTGGGTGATCGTGCTCGGCTTCCCACATATATGTGTTTAAATAAAATCATTGTTTTGACGCACCTCACGGGGACTTTGCAGCCGTTTGTCTCTTACCTCAAAATACAAAATCAGGACAGTATTCTTTATAAATGAGAATTTAGATTTTTTTAATGACTGGATAAAATATGAAAGCATACATGATGTTCCCGTCTTACAAGGAGGCCATCATCATCAAATTACAATAATAAAATTTAAACCCATCATCACCACCCAACAGCCTAAGTCATCAAAAGCTCAACATGCACTATTCTACCATATGCAAACTTATATCATTAAACGATTATACTGACTACTGAGAACTTTGATAGAAAGGTCATCATATTTTTACTGATCAATCATTTTCATGTCATGTTTAAATGATATAAATTCAATGACATTTTCTCACATATTTGGAAAATACGTGATAAACATTTTTTTTCTTGAGATGAAAATAATGTTGGAAGCAATCGACATTTTTCTGCAGGCATCACCAAAGCACACAGGGCCACATGTTGTATTTGGTACAGATTTGATGTCAGATGCATAAAACAAACAGTGAGCCACAGTAACTTCTCCTTAGGACCAAAGAACTGCTAAACAAACTGACTGATCTCTAAGTAGAGACGTCAGTGCTGATCAATAATCAATAACAGGCTTTTTTAGAAGTAATATGCCATCTGTCAGCAAAAACAACAACAACAAAAAACCATGTGGTGTACATCTGAACACGTAGCATAGAGTGTGTCAGAAAAAAAGCCATTCACACAGCTGCATGATGCTTCTTAACATGCTTCACTTACGCCCGACAGAGGATTCCCTCTGATAGCTGATGCTGCTTGAGTAACTTGTACCAATATGCTGCTTTTTTGTTTTTTTCATGCACTCTGCTTCTCATCTCCTCCAGTTCCTGGACCTTCTCTGTGGTTCCTTTCTCCTTCATCTTCTCAATCAGGAAGTCCAAGTGGACAATAGTGGGACGCTGAATCAGCTTTCAGAGCGATCTGCTCCAATCTGACAACATGTTGGTAGGACTCATCCAGGAACCGTGACTTCTCTGCTGTCAGCAGTTTCATTTCCTTTTCAAGATTTTCTAACAGGGTACACTCCTCTTTGTCTTTTTGATACTTTCATATTTCTGCTGCATTTCTTGTTGTTTAGGATGAATCAGCTGCTGTTTTCTGTGTTTCATCCACTTCCTCTGTAACAGTTTTTAACATCTCTGGCTTTCATCTCATATTCTGACACATTCTTCTCATACTGCTTTTCATTTCTTCATCAGTCTTCTCTACCCTCCTTGTCTTGGTCACATAGATCCTCTTTTCTTTTACATGAGCTGATGCAGGACACTTGTTGGTACAAACAGTGCAGCGACCTCTTTTCATGACTTCACAGTGTGCAGGTTTCCAGGCCATTGTGCATCCAGGATAGTGACAGTTCTCCTCACAGACTGTACAGCAGACAGCCGCTTCATAAAAAACGAAAACCCCACATCCCACTATCAATGGGTTCTTTCTCTTTGTAGGGCTCATCAACTTCTACAGTGAAATTCTCATTCCTCTTCATCTCTGCTTCAAGTTCCTTTATAGTTTGTTGGATTTTAGAGCTTCTTCACGTTTCTGTTCTCCTTGGTTCTTTAGAGTTTCGTAGATTTTTTTAGCTTCTTCAAGCTTTTCTTTTCTTCTCGTTGTTTTTCTTCATGTTTCTTCAGAGCTTCTCTCTCTTTTGTCTGATTTCTGTCTGTTTCAGTTCAGCCAGCTCAATTCTCTCTTTCAGGTTTTGGATGCAGGCTTTCAGTCTGATTCGTTCATTTAACACTTCGGCTGTTTTCATCAGTGTTTGAGGGTTAGAGTTTCCCATGAAGTCTGTCAATTGATTCATGTTTTCCTGTGTGAGTTCCCATGAAAGTTTTGAAGACTTTTTTCTTCTGTTCGGTTTTCATACTGTGAGTTATTAAAGAGGAAGTAAACTGGCTGATTCTTCTTATTTTTGGCACATTTAATTTGTGCAGCTTCAAGAGCTTGAAGAGGGTTTTCAGGCCTGCTTCCATCTGAGTGTGTGATCAGAGCTATGATGTTTTTCTCCATGTTTTTTCCAAACAGAGACATCACTGAATCAAAGACATACAGCAGCCGCTCACTCAGTCGATTATCACTCGCCTTCATCACCAGACCCACTGCATGAACTTCATGGACTCCATCATCTGATCGAAACAAGTCCAACAATCTGTGACTGATGATGTCCTCATGTTCGATCCCTCTGGTGGCTCCATATCCAGGAGTATCAATGATGGTCAGAGAGTAGGGCAGAGTTTCATCTTCAAAACCAAAGATCTCGTACACCATTACATCTGATGTCTGACTTTCTGTCTGTCCTTCTGTTTGACTTTCTGTCTGTCCTTCTGTTTGAGTTTTCTTCTTCTTCTCCTCTACAATCGTAAACCAGACTCCATCCTCCCACTTCACTCCCATGGTGTAGTTGAGCAGAGCATTGATCAGAGTAGATTTTCCTGCTCCTGTTTCTCCCACCAGTAAGATGGTTCTGTTTGT